>NC_081170.1:13373686-13663686 GCF_012432095.1 Onychostoma macrolepis | reverse complement strand
TGCTGGTTTAAGCAGGGGAACCTTCCGTGCCATGCATGATTTCAAACCATGACGCCTTCGTATTACCAACAGTAACCTTGGAAACGGTGGTCCCAG
Source organism: Onychostoma macrolepis (assembly GCF_012432095.1). Lineage (NCBI taxonomy): Eukaryota > Metazoa > Chordata > Actinopteri > Cypriniformes > Cyprinidae > Onychostoma > Onychostoma macrolepis. Next base: position 13,663,590 of record NC_081170.1, on the reverse strand, counting down.
CTCTTTTCAGGTCATTGACCAGCTCCTCCCGTGTAGTTCTGGGCTGATTTCTCACCTTTCTTAGGATCATTGAGACCCCACGACGTGAGATCTTGCATGGAGCCCCAGTCCGAGGGAGATTGACAGTCATGTTTAGCTTCTTCCATTTTCTAATGATTGCTCCAACAGTGGACCTTTTTCACCAAGCTGCTTGGCAATTTCCCGTAGCCCTTTCCAGCCTTGTGGAGGTGTACAATTTTGTCTCTAGTGTCTTTGGACAGCTCTTTGGTCTTGGCCATGTTAGTAGTTGGATTCTTACTGATTGTATGGGGTGGACAGGTGTCTTTATGCAGCTGACGACCTCAAACAGGTGCATCTAATTTAGAATAATAAATGGAGTGGAGGTGGACATTTTAAAGGCAGACTAACAGGTCTTTGAGGGTCAGAATTCTAGCTGATAGACAGGTGTTCAAATACTTATTTGCAGCTGTATCATACAAATAAATAGTTAAAAATCATACATTGTGATTTCTGGATTTTTTTTTAGATTATGTCTCTCACAGTGGACATGCACCCACGATGACAATTTCAGACCCCTCCATGATTTCTAAGTGGGAGAACTTGCAAAATAGCAGGGTGTTCAAATACTTATTTTCCTCACTGTATATATATATATATATATATATATTTATTAATTAATGTCATGTTAGGGCTGCACAATATATATTGCATGTGATAGTCATGCGCATCTCATCAGTAAAGCCGGTTCTGTGATTAGCAGTAACTCTCCATCACCTGCTTTTAGATGGAGTGGCATTTAATACACGGAGCCGTAGTTTGCTGACAAGCCACACAATAATCATTCATAATTGCAGATGAATCGCATTCGATTATGAACGCGATATTGCGTGGCTTGTCAGCGAACTACGGCTCCGTGTATTAACTGCCACTCCACTTTACTAATCATCACAAAACCGGCTTTACTGACGAGATGCGCATGACAATAGCATGACATTAATCGTGCAGCCATATGTCATGTATTCCTGGAATGGCAAAGCTGAATTTTCAGCAGTCATTATGATCATTCTAATATGAAGTATTAATCTCACTGACCCCAAATTTTAGAACAGTAGTGTAAGTCAGCTGTCCCACCTTTGATTTGGTCATCTCTTCTGATGCTAGCTGTATGACACTCTTGATCTTGGGGTAACTGATGTCATCAATCCTGCTCTTCACCACCAATTCAATGGTTTGCAAGATCACCACTCTGTGCCCGACCACCAGCTACAGAGGACAAAGATAACCTGCAAGTAAACTCATGCACAGGTACTACGGAAATACACTATGAAAGATATGCTAACCATAATTCGAAATTTATCACAGGCTCATACATCCTATATTCAAATTTTACAAAGTAGGTCAACTATTAAAACAGAGTTCAGCCAAATAAGAGGCAAAAAACACAGAACTACAGTCCTGTCTGTGAGTAGTGGCTTTCCCCTGCAACACTAGGCATTACAAATCAATAAAAGGAAGAGCTCTGGTTACAGTTAAGAGGTTTACTACAGATGAGATTGATGCGTTTCCTTTTTAAAGAAACATGCACTAAATTATCTTCTTTTCTTTTCTGTTTAAGAAATGGCAATTTTGACCTCTGGGAAGGAAATTCTGCACGCAAATAAAGGAATCACATGTTTGCATAACATGAAAATAGAGCATAAAACTACTTAATGTGACTTGCTGAATTACAACACCAATGTTTCAGAAACAACACATGCTTGGGGACATTAGCATGAAGAGATGAAACACTGCTTCTGCTTCCTGTTAGCTGGCCAACAAACTCAGTCAGGAACACACTGTTAAATGCACTTGAATATTATAATAGCCCAGGTATTATTACAAACATCTGCTCAAGAAATGTACTTTCTTATAATAGACAAGCATAGAAAAGTTCCTTGATTTAAAGACATTGTTAGTCTATTTGTATAACACGGTTGACATCAATTACCCTACCAAAGTTCAATGTTTTTTTTAATGTTTTTGAAAAATGTCTCTTGTTCTCACCAAGGCAGAATTTGTTTGATTAAATACAGTAAAAACAATAATATTGTGAAATATTCAAATTTAAAATGCTTTTAAATAATTGAAATTAAATTTATTAATTAGTATAATTTTACAATTTAAACTGTTCTTTCATTTTAATATATTTTAAAATGTATTCCCAAATAGCACTCAAGATATATTTCTTATTATCAATGCTGAAAATAAATTGTGCTGGCTATATTAATGGAAACAGAATTTTTTTTTTATAACATCTTTATTGTCACTTTTGATCAATTTAATACATCCTTGTAAACGTATCAATTTCTTCAAGTTAAAAAAAAATGTAATCGCACCAAACTTTTGAATGGTAGTATATCTATATCTACAGAGACGAGACTGATTTTGTGATGTCTTCTAATATTTGATGCTTTTCATATCATAAAGGCCATGTAAAATTCATGACATTCAGCATTAAGCTACATAACAAGGAAAGCGTTACAAGGATACGCTTTGGCTGACCTTGGGATGTTTGAGCAGGTAGTCCTGGCACATAGACAGGACTTTATCAGGCTGCTGGTTCCCCAGTGTCAAGATGGACTTCCTGACCTGTTCCTGCACCACTGGGTCCCTGTCGTTGGCAGCATCCAAAAGAGCCAGGGTCACCTCTGATTGGATAAAACAAACACATGAATTTATGCACAGAACGCGATGGAGATAGGTATGAATTGCTGATATGCGTGTACTGGTATAAGTTTTCCATTTTAACATATATTTAAAATGTAATTTATTCCTGTGATGGCAAAGCTGAATTTTTAGCAGCCATTTCTGTCTTCAGTGTCACATGATCGTTCAGAAATTCTTATTATCCATGTTGAAAACAGTTGTGCTGGCTGATATTATTTTTGAAACTAATAGATTTTTTTCAGGATTCTCTGTTGAAAAGAAAGTTCAGAAGAACAGCATTTATGTCAAATAGAAAACTTTTGTAGCATTTTAAATGTCTTTACTAAAAATGTACTTTTGAAATGACTGCATTCTTGTTGAATAAATGTATTAATATCTTTTTTTTTTTAAATAATTACTGACCCCAAACCTTTGGACAGCAATGTATAGCTGTCCTATCGTTTTGTTACTGTGTCTGTTTCTCAAAGGACCAAATGACATAAAATCATTTTATTGGTTTTAGTACTATCTCAGACTATGTGGTAAATCCAGACAGAACACTCCTACACAAACTCATTCTTTCAACACCAAAAACTGCTGTTTCTTGCCTACTCATACTCAACAACTCTTTAGTGAGTGGGTGGTCAATTAATCATTGGGATTAGTGTAATTAACTCTAGTTGGTCTCTGCACTGGGGACGTGATTGATGCATATGACTCACTCCTGCTCCTAAACTCAATACAGACAATACAACGTAAGGAGGAAGATCTGCAATGCAGAATATCTTAAGACAGTCTTTGCAACATCTGGACATTTCAACCACACTTAATCTTCACATACAGACTCATCTGATTAGATTATTCTAATCTACCTACAGCGCACTGAGTAAACGAGTTGCCTAAACATACTCATTGGGCAATTAGCTTCAGATCCAACCTAAAGAACAGTGTTGAAAGACACTAATGGGATAAGAGAAACCCATGACTCTGTTCAGTGTGACTAGATTCATGTGGGAGTCCATTTTAAATGAAAAACAGGTGCTTTTGTTTTGCACCTAAATATGCCCTTTTGGCATCAACAAGTGACATTAAGAAAGATATGTACAGGTATAGATCCGGATGAATGTTGATTAATAAACATTAAATACACTAATATTTAAAAGTTTGGAGTTAGTAATTGTTTAAATATTTTAAAAGACATTAATACTTTTATTTAGCAGGGATGAACCAAATTGATCAAAAGTGACAGTAAAAAATATTTATTTTACAAAACAATTCCATTTCAAATAAATATTGTTCTTTTAAAATTTCAATCCACCGAAGAACCTTGAAAAAAAATTGTGCACAGACTCCACAAAAAATATTAAGCAGAATAACTGCTTTCATAATCAGCATGAATGATTTCAATTCTGACATTTGACTGGAGTAATGGAGAAAATTCAGCTTTGCCATGACAGGAATAAAATATATTTAAAAAAAATATTAAAATAGAAAACAGTTCATTTAAATTCTATTAATATTTATTATTTACCGTTTAGTTTTTACTGTAATTTTGATTAAATAAATGCAGAGCATTAAAGACTTTTTTCAAAAACATTAACAATCCCAAATCTTTGAACGGTAGTGGATTATCGAGAAGTCTGCTGGTAATGTGAAATGAAGCAACAATGACGATAACTAAATTTTGTTCTTTCTTGTGTTATATACAGTGGTGTGAAAAAGTGTTGGCCCCCTTCCTGATTTTTTATTTTTTTGCATGTGTCTCACACTTTAATGTTTCAGATCATCAAGCAAATTTAAATATTAATCAAAGATAACACAAGTAAACACAACATGCAGTTTTTAAATGAAGTTTTTTTATTATGAAGGGAAAACAAAATACAAACCCACATGGCCCTGTGTGAAAAAGTGCTTGCCCCCTAAACCTAATAACTGGTTGTGCCACCCTTTGCAGCAACAACTGCAATCAAGCGTTTACGATAACTGGCAATGAGTCTTTCACATCGCTGTGGAGGAATTTTGGCCCACTCTTCTTTGCAGAATTGTTTTAATTCAGCCACATTGGAGGGTTTTCGAGCATGAATGGACTGTTTAAGGTCATGCCACAGCATCTCAATCAGATTTAAGTCCAGACTTTGATTTGGCCACTCCAAAACCTTAATTTTGTTTTTCTTGAGACATTCAGAGGTGGACTTGCTGCTGTGTTTGGAATCATTGTCCTGCTGCATAACCCAAGTGCACTTGAGCTTGAGGTCACGAACTGATGGCTGTACATTCTCCTTCAGGATTTTCTGATAGAGTGCAGAATTCATGGTTCCATCAATTATGGCAAGTCATCCAGGTTCTGAAGCTGCAAAGGAGCCTCAGACCATCACACTACCACCACCATGTTTGACTGTTGGTATGATGTTCTTTTTATGAAATGCTTTGTTGGTTTTACGCCAGATGTAACGGGACACACACCTTCCAAAAAGCTCAACTTTTGTCGCATCAGTCTACAGAATATTTGGCCAAAAGTCTTGGGGATAATCAAGATTTTTTTTGGCAAATGTGAGACGAGTCTTTGTGTTCTTTTTGGTCAGCAATGGCTTTTGCCTTGGAACTCTCCCATGGATGCTGTTTTTGCCCAGTCTCTTTCTTTTTGATGAATCATGAACACTGACCTTAATTGAGGCAAGTGAGGCCTGCAGTTCTTTAGATGTTGTTCTGGGTTCTTTTATGACCTCCTGGATGAGTCGTCTTTGTGCTCTTGGAGTAATTTTGGTAGGCCGGTCACTCCTGGGAAGGTTCACCACTGTTTCAAGTTTTCTCCATTTGTGGATAATGGCTCTGACCATGGTTTGCTGGAGTCCCAAAGCCTTAGAAATGGCTTTACAACCCTTTTCAGACTTATACATGTAAACTATTTTGTTTCTCATCTGTTTATGAATTTCTTAAGATCGCGGAATGATGTGTTGCTCTTTAAACATGCTTCACTTTGTCAGACAGGTTCTATTTAAGTGATTTCTTGATTCAACAGGTCTGGCAGTAATCAGGCCTGGGTTTGGCTAGTGAAATTTAACTCAGCTTTCTAAAATAATGTGGTTAATCACAGTTCTTTCATGATTTAATAGGAGGGGGCAAGCACTTTTTCACACAGGGCCATGTGGGTTAAATAAACTTCATGTAAAAACTGCATGTTGTGTTTACTTGTGTTATCTTTGATTAATATTTAAATTTGTTTGATGATCTGAAACATTAAAGTGTGACAAACATGCAAAAAAATGTAAAAATCAGGAAGGGGGCCAACACTTTTTCACACCACTGTGTGTGTGTGTATATATATATATATATATATATATATATTGGCAAGTAGATTCAAAATGATGAGTGTACTGTAATTAAGAGCTACAACAGTAGAAAAAAAACTAATATATATATATATATATATATAGTTAATTCTGTATAATATAATAACTGTACACTCATCATTTTGAATCTACTTGCCAAAATTTACTGTTTGCCTAAAATTATAGATCCCCCTAATGGAAAAAACACACCTTTTTAACCACTTTCAATGCAAATACACAAATGCTGAGCCGTATATTGAATATTGTCAAAAGGCTGAAAAAAACAGAGATATTTTTCAATTACAACGCCCTGCCTTAACCAAAACAGGCCAGCTATACACAGATCTAAAATGCACTACAAGTAAATGGTTTTGCTTTAGTACACACTGAGACACTGGAGATGAAAACCAAGGCAATGTTAAACACAAAAAAGCATTCAGGATATTATAACACTAGATCATGTTTACAAGTGCTTGTGTGTAGAGTAACATAGATCGTTGACATGAAGTAGCCTATATTAGTGGGCAAAGTGAATAAGAGTGTTACTCACGCTCTACGTCAGTCTCCTCTATAACGCCCATAATGAGGCTAGCAGCAGAGATGCTATTAGGTATGCATCTGGTGGTCCAGTATCCCTCAAAAGAGCCCACTCTAAAGATATAAACCAACAACATCAGAGATGAACCAATAATCAGTTTGACCACTATTATTCAAATTTTAGGCCTCCCAATAAATGGCAAATATTTACTTAAAAATGTAGTCTTTTGGATATCATTAATTTATTCAACAACATTATTAGTATCGACATTATAATAGCATAAATAGTCATAATTCATATTTAATTGTTGCATTCTAAAGATTATTTAATTATCATTGTCAAAAATACAAAGCAATACGTGTTGTACATAGAAATTCTCTCAAATTACACACAGTATCTAAACCTAGCCTGCGGCCTAGACAGACAACAATGTGGGCATCATATGCAAGTGCACAATTCTGCAAAGACTATGATTCCTAAATATGCTGTCTAGGTAGACAGCTCAATAGGTTTTGGGACGCAACCCGACACAGCGTTCCATGTGATTGGGCAATATGGCACAGATAAAGCACAATCATGTAACATACACTGAAAACGGGACGTATCGAGATATTGACTCATTGTTCAACTAACATTGTAGGTCGCTTCCACAGTCGTTGGTATTTCAGGTTCAATATCAACTTCCTCAAAGCCACAGCGACTTATTAAACTACTATGACAGCGTTTGCATTACACTTGCGTTAGCTGTTATGCGGTCAAGGCAACTGCAATGCGAATACAAACATTTAATATGATTTTACAACAACGTCAAATATCTAAAGATGCACAATATGTCAATATTACCTTTCCCTCGTCTGTATGTCTGTTTGGCTCGCTCGCCCTCAGGCTATTCACTCGACTTCCCTTTTCTCAGATGCATCGAACAGTTACTAGACAGCGAAGGGCCTGATGTAAATTCAGCAAGTGGTTCTGATCCTGAACCTAACCGTATAATTGATTATTCGGCTGAGGTTGATGGTCTCATAGACGCTACATGGTACTCTAGGTAAACACGCCTAATCACGTGCTTCTGCTCAGGAGGAACGCATCAGAGTGGGCGTGGTCTGTCGCGCAGTCCTCCAAACACCAACGAAGAAGACACACTGCATGCAAATCGACCTACTTAATTATTCATATGTGGCAATTTGGGACAGATACATGTCCATGTATCTACCACGTTCTATAAAAACATATATATATATATATATATATATAATTTTATGTATATTTTCTTTAGTTCCTCCAGAACAAGACCAACAGATTAACTTTTCTAGACCAGACGATTTCTATCAGAGGGCCGGGGCTCACTGTGGGGCCTCAGCAAACTTCCAGTGTTAATAAATTCTTATTATTATTGTTATGATAAAACTATAATCTAAATTCAAATTTCTTTCCTGTCCCTCAAAAATGTATATTTTATATTTTCTGTTATTAGTAATAATAATAATAATAATAGCAAGCTTAAAAACTAGCAGCTACAGCAGAGACAGGCCTATTCTAAATGTTGATAAGTTTAAATATTGTGCTGGACAAAGGGGGAGGTCAAAAAAGTTGGGAACCACTATAAACACGTGACTGCCTGATTTGCATTACTAAGATTGAGCAGCATGAATAAAACAGTGTCATCCCTTATATTCTTACTGTATTAATACATCTGCCATGTTCTGAAAAATAGTGAATGCTAAAATCTTGAATATTGCAAGAGAAACTGCCCCAAGGTTTGCAGGTTAACAGGTGTTATTCACAGTTCACACAATACGCACTAGAGGGAGCTGATAAGCTCTTTTGATATGAAATGTGTCTTGTGTCATGCTTTGTCAGACAGCAGGCCCTATCTCTGGGCCTTAAATCGTTTCCATATGGGTCTAAAAAACAACGACAACAACAAAAAAAATAAAAAACATTTGTAGATATATACATATTTAATTGGACTTTTGACTCAAAAGCTATATGTCTAGTTAGTGAGGTATAACCCTTGTTATAAGAAGTTGCCTGTGTGATTGAGACAACTATACACACACAAACAAGATCTGAATCTTACAGTCGCGATAAAACGGAAGCATATAATTTTTTCTGAATTATGAGGTACACCCAAGTGTAATGGATTATAGAAAGGAAAAAGATATAATGCTAGGACTCATATGGGGATGCATCGGTTGTTGATTGGACTTTGAGTTTCAGCAGAATAATTAATAGGAGAAGTCCTGCATACATTACAGATAGAAGTCTGTCGTTTTGAATAAACATTACGAGATCAACCTTTTTTTTTTTTTTTTCAAATGAAACAAGGTGACTTGTTCACAACCAGGGCTGCGTTTCCCAAAAGCATCGTAAGCTTAAGTACATCGTAGACCCATTGAACCCAATGGAGCTATGATCAACTTAGGCTATACGATGCTTTTTGGAAACGCAGCCCAGATATATAGCATGCATTTAGAAAATAAGTAGGGTGAATTTTTATTAACTGACTTTAAAGAGTACTATGATAGTTTTTATGATTATTTTGATTTTATTTTTAATTTAAATTTTTTATCTAAAATGTATTCATTTTAAAGATTTAATAATTTTGCGGCATGTTTTTAAATGTCTAGAGTTTCTCTTTTATTAATTTATTAAATCTTGCCTTAAATAATACATTATATATTTTATTTTTCTTTATTCCACTTAATGTTTATTTAAAATAACATTTTTAAATGGTTTTAGTTTTAGTTGAATATAATATCCCTGCACTGAGCCACAAAAAGCTTTGTACATCAGTGACCATTTGTGTCCTACTTGACTGTTGTGAGTTTGCAAACATTTACAATCGCATTGCATATATTGTGAAACTGCAATGCATTCTGCATCTGACCAACATAAAATAAATAGTTATCATCTGATGATATGAGTACTGAAAGTAGTTACTTTAATCAAATAAATACGGCCTTAAAAATGATTTATTGTTCTTTACAAATATTCAGCTGTGAGGAATTTATCAAACTGCAACCATCCAAACTGTATTTGTACTTTAATAATCTTTGAAATTTTTAACAGTATCTTTTAAAGTGCTAATATTCAAACACCATTTCAACAGAGCTTTGAATGCAAATGTCTTGAAATGATGGATTGCAGAAGTTGATTTGTGTGGCCTGCTGTTCAGACACTGCTGTAATTACACAGCTTTTATTTGCACAGCATGCATGCACCATATTTTTCGCTCCTTATTTTCTTGGCCTTGTCAGAGAGTTTAATGAAAGTTTTACTGCAATTGATGAGACACAACAGGGAATTTGGGTCTTATTAAACAAAATCCAAAGTCCACTAGACTGTGTGGCCGTTTTAATTAGGAATGCAAAACTACTGAGACATTTTCTCCTCTGTTAATGCATAGAGAGGATTGGCAGCCATTAAAGTCAATCTGTTTCACCCCAGTAGGGACTCTAGGTCTGAGAGAGAATTACGAAGTCAGTCTCATAAACAGAACTCGGGATGGATCGCTCACAAAAACCTGCTGCTTTTACTGAGAGGCACCTAATGTGTGACAGACACATGTGTGCACTACACAGCCAAATAAGCAGATGAAATATTTTCAGTCATGAAAAACTGTGACATTTTAGAACCGCTTTGAATATGTTTAGTAATATACGTTTGTTTAAACAGCCAGTTATGATGGAAAGGGTTCTTTTTTTCAGCTTTCATGTGGAAACGATAGGCTTTGCTGCCATCCAAATATGCAAAACCACCTTTAATAAAGATCAATAATTCATATAACATTTACACACTCAATAAATCTGGCGTATGTCTAGCAATCAGATTCACATATGGGTCTGACTTTATATCAGTGCAAGAATTTCTAAGTTTGAAGTCTACATAAATAAATCAGGGTAACAAAAGTCCCTTACACTGCATGAAGAAGTGTCTGTAATGCTCTCAGTCCCTTTAATGGCATGACCCATTTTAGAGACCCCTGCAGCTCTGTCATTACTCCCAGAATTAATATTTTCATATCCAGTGAAACGAAAGGTGAATCGCAAGAAAATAAAGGTTAGGCACACGCCAAAGCTCTAAATCTACCCTAGAAATCAGGACCACATGTAGGGGGAAAACGGCAGCACTACGTCAGGGTCAGTTTTGCTGTTAGTGAAGGGTGGTATGGATCAGTACAGACAGCAGTGTAATCTGATCTGAGACCAGATCTCTGACGTGGTGTTTGAGAACAGTTCAGGATTGTGTGTTCAGGAGTGGACTGACATGAAGCATATATATATATATATATATATATATATATATATATATGCATGTGTGTATGCGTGTGTGTGTATGCATGCGTGTGTGTGTGTGTGTGTGTGTGTGTGTGTCCCTGGATCACAAAACCAGTCTTAAATCGCTGGGGTATATTTGTAGCAATAGCCGAAAATATATTGTATGGGTTAAAATTATCAATGTTTCTTTTATGCCAAAAATCATTAGGATATTAAGTAAATATCATGTTCCATGAAGATATTTTGTACATTTCCTACCGTAAATATATCATAACTTAATTTTGGATTAGTAATATGCAATGCTAAGGGATTAATTTGGACAACTTTAAAGGCGATTTATATTATATAAAGGCAATATATAGATTTTTTGGCACCCTCGGATTCCAGATTTTCAAATAGTTGTATCTCAGACAAATATTGTCCTATCATAAGAAATCAATGGAAAGCTTATTTATTCAGCTTTCAGATCATGTAAAAGCTCAATTTCACAAAATTGACCCTTATGACTGGTTTTGTGGTCCAGGGTCACACATCACATCACATCACATCTGATTTTGTACATTTGCCTACTAACAAAGAAATGATCAGTTTATAATTTTAATGGTAGGTTTATTTGAACAGTGAGAGACAGAATAACAACAAAAAAATCCTGAAAAACGCATTTCAACAAAGTTATAAGTTGATTAGCATTTTAATGAGTCAAGTAAGTATTTGATCCCCTATCAATCAGCAAGATTTCTGGCTCCCAGGTGTCTTTTATACAGGTAAAGAGCTGAGATTAGGAGCACTCTCTTAAAGGGAGGTCTCCTAATCTCAGTTTGTTACCTGTATAAAAGACACCTGTCCACAGAAGCAATCAATCAATCAGATTCCAAACTCTCCACCATGGCCAAGACCAAAGAGCTGTCCAAGGATGTCAGGAACAAGACTGTAGACACAACACAAGGCTGGAATGGGCTACAAGACCATTGCCAAGCAGCTTGGTGAGAAGGTAACAACAGTTGGTGCGATTATTTGCAAATGGAAGAAACACAAAATAACTCAATCTCCCTCGGACTGGGGCTCCATGCAAGATCTCACCTCGTGGAGTTTCAATGATCATGAGAACGGTGAGGAATCAGCCCAGAACTACACGGGAGGATCTTGTCATTGATCTCAGGGCAGCTGGGACCATAATCACCAAGAAAACAATTGGTAACACACTACGCCGTGAAGGACTGAAATCCTGCAGCGCCTGCAAGGTCCCCCTGCTCAAGAAAGCACATGTACAGCCCGTCTGAAGTTTGCCAATGATTCAGAGGAGAGCTGGGTGAGTGTGTTGCGGTCAGATGAGACCAAAATTGAGCTCTTTGGCATCAACTCAACTCGCCATGTTTGGAGGAGGAGGTTGCTGCCTATGACCCCAAGAACAACATCCCCACCGTCAAACATGGAGGTGGAAACATTATGCTTTGGGGGTGTTTTTCTGCTAAGGGGACAGGACAACTGCACCGCATCATTATTGTTCAAATAAACCTGACATTAAAATTATAGACTGATCATTTCTTTGTCAGTGGGCAAACGTACAAGTGAAGTCATTACGCTATTATGCTGAATAGCTCTTTTAACTGGTGCATTGAATCAAACAGTCCAAAAGAAACTAATTTAGAGACCCTTTCAGCATCAAAATGATTTGAGAAAACACATAGCTAGAAACATCATTACGCGTTAATGTAAAAGAACTGCTTTTTTGACTTGTTCATTGAATCTCATCCCAAAGAATGCTTTGCAGACTTAAAAAAACGCTAGTGTGTGCATGTGCACCAAATACTGTCCGTAATAAAACATTTTAAAAAAGAGCTATACAATCTTATTTCTTAATTGGATCGATGTGTGATTTTGACCTTTTGATTTACACAGGTCTACATAATTTCCATATGAAACACACAATATACCTAAACATATTTGCCCAATGGAAAAGTGCAGGAGTATTTTAGCTTTATTAAATGTGACACGTCCCCCTGAGGACACCGACAGCAGGTCTTGGTCGTTTCATACTGATGAATTTGTTGACAGTTGATTTAAAAACAATATTGTAATGCTTTTTTATACTAGACAGATTTGACATAGTTACTGCCGTTATGAAGAATATGCAAGCCCAGAGGTCTGAAATCTAGAGTCCAATATAAAATTTTAAGTCACGTATCTACAGCTGGAGATTACCTGTAATGATGTCATATGGTTGTTATCACGCTTATTGATGAGAGGTTGGAAGAGGAGGAAATGATCTTATTAATGGTATTAAACTGTCTGCAAGGTCTGGAGCCATGGGTTTCTTGTGTGCGGCATGAATCCAGTTCTGCTGGCTGGTAAATCGATCCGTATGATGAGGGCCCCGTGGCTGAAGCCGGTGTGAAAACTGATACGGCATCTACCTGTCAAGAGTTTGGCAACAAATGCGTCTTGGATCAAATGAGACATCATGCAAATCAGACATAAATATGAGATACAATTTTTTTCAGTATGCGTGTGTGTGTGTCTGCTAGGCATTTAAACCCCATTTTCAACCCACCAGCCCAACCTGGAATATTTTTTCTTGCGGTTTATGCTCTTGCCTTTCTCAACTTTAAAATTTGGCTCTAGTGTTCCTGACATTAATATAATCCACAAACACAGGAGAGAGATCTGAAAGATTCTGGCTGGCTCAAACCCTCTGTTCCAACGGCCAGATTTATCACACCATACCTGCCCCAAACAACACGCTCTCCAAGATCCAATTGTGTTGTCACTGTCATTGATTTAAAATATGTGAATATAGCTGCGTGTAAAATATCCCAGTGAGAAATTTTGCAGGTGGAATTTGGCTCCGGAGGAAACAATGAAGTCATGATGATAAGGTCATATTCGTGACCTGTGGGATGAGTGTCTGAATTCTTTTATTTCCCCATTGAATTTCTTTTTTTTCCCTTTTCTTCTTTTTCTTATAGCGGCATTCTTAGAAATACTTCAATATTAAACAAGGCACACTCTTCAAAAGTTTTTAATTTATTTATTTATGTTTTAAGAAATGAATACTTTTGATCAAAAGTAACAGTAAAGACATTTATTATGTTACAAAAGATTTATGTTTCAAATAAATGATGTTCTTTTGAACATTCTATTCACTAAATAATTCTGAAAAATATATGGTTTCCACAAATCATATATTAAGCAGAATAACTCTTTTCAGACTTTTATAACAATAAGAAATCAGCATATTAGAATGATTTCTGAAGGACAATGTAACACTGAGGACTGGAGCAATGGCTGGGGACAACAGTTATTTAAAATTGTAACAATATTTAACAGAATTACTGTTTTATGATCCTATAAATCCAGGCTTGGCAAACATAAGAGAGTTCTTTCAAAAACATTTTTTGGAAATCGAATGACCCCAAACTTTTGAAAGTAAAGATAGTTCTAGTATTGATGAAATTATGACATTTTTAGTTTAATTCTATGCGATTTTTGCCTATGGGAGTATTTCTGTCTGCCTGGCAAAAATCATAACTAAGAAACGTAAAAACACACCTTTCAGCAATGACCAGCACAGTTTATGGCCATAACAGAAACTAGTTATATGCCTACGATTTGTCCATATCATGAACAATAGTAGTAATGATGCTTTTTTTCACAAGTACAAATAATTAAGAAAAAAATTATAATATCAAAATCATTTTAAGATTCTTGATCCCTGTCCGCTGCCAGCAACGGAAGGTCCTAGCTTATCAAAATTAATGGACACAGTGTAGTGTTAGGATCTTTACCACTCTCCACATACACAGCTTTTTATTACACAATATTTTACAGCCCTTGTGGCTTTTTCTTATTAAGCACGCTGAAATAGCTTTGTGTTTGAACAGCTGTGAACTACAATTTTACTTCTCCTGAGGACACTCAACACTTGCAAAAATATGAGTTCACCCCTCTCCTGTCTTTCGTCCTGGACACTGACACCAGCTTGTAAATCGGTAAATCTCTATGAATAAAGTTTTATTCTGGGCTTGGAGTGATTGGCCACCTCAGGCTGGTCTTCACATACCAGTGCTGAGCTCATATGTGTGTGTGCTTTGGGCCATTTTCAGCAATGAGTCAGATGATACATGATCATGTTTGAATAGTGAATCCTTTAATTGCAAGCTTAATCTCGGAGAAAGGCTAAGAGCAACTTGTACCTGCTGACCCATTACAAACAACAACTGACACGAGTACACTGGGATAAGGTGGCATGCTCACAAAATCTTTTATAGTTTTAATCATGAATTGTATTAATCACGAATTTGAGATGGGCACTTTTGGAGTTTAATTGTGTTTACTTGGAGGATGTGAATTGCAAAGGCACCGTTGTAAGAAAATTAACTAATGAATAAAACCTTTAAACTAGAACTCTATATACTCTGATCACATCCAAGGCACATAAACAAGCGTGATGGTCCATTTGAGTTAAAATTTCAATATTTGTTCCAATAATCCCTTATTTAAAAATTAACATTTAACAAAATATTGTATTTCACCCTAAATTAAAAGCAGGGGTTTGTTTAGAAATAATTGGCAGCTTCAGTTTTTAATTCTCTTAAGCAAGAGGATTAAGGCATCAAAAATTAATCATGTTCTTCCAGCTTTCTTTGAACCAAGTTTCAATTCCATCCCATCTGAAATAAAAAAATAACCATTGGCCAACTGAATGGTGTTAGTTTACCTCTACTTTGCATATGAAGTGCAGTCAGAAGTGAACAACAACATCATCAGTTTCATCATTTTGCCCATTACTTTTATTGTAAATTTATTTTTTCTTTGCATTTTAGTGTTTAAAGGTCCTTTGAAAACGCAGAAAAAGTCTGATCCAGTGAATAGTAACTCTATGAAAGTTACTATTCCATTATTTTCAGTTAATAGAAAATTTGGGACATTTTGATAAGGGGAATTAAAAAACTTGCAGCAATTGAAGTGTCTATGCCAAACTGTTCACGTATTACATAAACTGGCACATAATATGAACAATGCTTAACAGTCTGCTTGGAGGTCCTCAAAATACAGTGAAAAGCAACAACTGTGAAAAGTTTTTCATCTTTCGTTGTGTAGCTAGAGAACATTTTCTGTGTCATGGCACACATATTGATGCTTTACAAGCCCTATAGTTTTTTTTATGAGACTTTATGAAGTCAGAAAGCATGAAAGGAATTTTAACACACTATACCTTGAAATAAATATGCTCCTGCATATCAATATTTCTCTTTAACACCATGCACAGTATATTCTTAGTATTTAATTAATTAAATCACTTTGGCTGAGATTGGACAGTCAGAGAAATCTGAGAAAGAGAGAAACATTCTGTCCTTTGTATAAATTTTGGCACTACTAGATACTTTATTACAAAGCAGAAGGATGAATTTATGCTTTATGCGTGCTTGGCTAATGTTTAGGATAGAAAACCTGAACCGTTAAAGATCCACTAAGGACATGTTCAGACTGCATATAAGACTTGGGAGTAACAACCAGGTCCTAAATCTTTCTAACCAATGAGCTTATCTTAAGATATCCTTCTTTCTGTGAAGTAATTTAACATTTCAAGCCATTTTCAGTTTTAACTGCAATTTATATATGACTGTCAGTCTGTTAAAAATATTAATTATTTAATTCAATGCATTTTGCAATTTAAAAAAAAACATACATTTACATTAAAGGTCCTTGCACACTGAGTCCGAAATTTTCGTATGTGTTTGTTCGGTTTTTTAATTTTTTATTTGTAAGAAAGCGCAGAAAATCGCAGATAAGAAAACGCAGAAAATCGAACCCGATCCAAATTTTTTTTTTATGACGGACGGCAGGCAGTGTGTAAACGTGATTGACACATTGTGAGGTCATATTTATTTACATATTTTGGACAAGAATTTCGGAATCAGTGTGCAAAGACCTTAACGGTGAATGAAATGCTGGAGTTACCAAGATGTTTGTCTCTAGCAGGCAGTACTATTTGCATGTGGTATCCAGCTGTACCACACTATTGGTAGTCATTGAATCTTTCTGCTCCTCATTTGCATAATGTTGCATAATGTTTCTACTTACAAGGGTCCCTGGCACAGGTGTCTCATTGAAAATTAATGACATCCAGTTGTTTAGATGCAACAAAACTAAGAAATGGGAACATACTAACATTTCTGCTGTAATAATTTTGGGAATTGTTTTTTTTTTAATAAATACTGTAAATGCTACTAGACTGATAATTCTTACATTTTGATGGTGGATCTTTACATTGTCTGCTTGATATGAGCTTTATAATATGTGCATAAATAAAGGCTGTTTCATGAACTATGTAAACATGCACCAGATGGATGAATTTGGCCAATTTTTATTCCTTTAGGAGGCTGTCAAATTAAAAAGAACTAAAAAATAAACGTTTAAAGCACATCCCGGGAATCCTACATTCTGTTCCACTCAACTGCACTTCATCTAGCTCATTCTTTGCTACCCGTCTGTAAAAGTGAATGGGTCAGGGAGCAAAAATTAGTTTTTTTTTTTGTAATTAGCTCCACAAAAAACTAACTGAACAAGCTTTAGCCTCACCTAGCCATATTTCATTATTATTCCTTTTATTCAAATTAGGGACCAGTTTTTGCTTGCTAAATTTTTGATGTTTGGGAGCAAGACTAGTCTAATGCCATCTGTTGGTAGTAATCCACTTGTCAAGCATGTGTTTTATACTAGGAGGACCAGGGATTAATTTCACGGTCACCAAAAGAGTGTAAAATGGCCTGCTTAGCTCTAAAGTTAAAAGATTTATTGCAATGTTCATGCAAGCTACAATAGCAAACAACAAGATTCTTAATTCTAAACCACTAAATCTGAGGGACGGATCACAGAAAAATACAAAACTAAAATTAAATACAAAATTATTGATTGATCCTCATGCACTGATAAAAATGATTTTGTGGTGAAGTAAATACTACAGAAAAACAAATGTAATTTCTACATTAAATAATTTAGTTCAGGCAAGAATTTAAATAAAAGAGTAAATTCAATATTAGTACTCAATTTAAGCTTGTAGAATTTAAAGTTTGAACTTATAAGTATATTTTACTTGAAATTGTTTGTTATTTTTACAAATATTGTTTAAGAAAATATCAACGTCATGATCCCGTTGTTCCCATCATGCACTTGGGCATGAATAATTAATAATATATAATTAATACTTTTTTTTTTGTTGCTGTTTTCAAGATGTATTTAGGTTGTTTTGTGGTTTGTATGCCCTTTTCCATACAAGAAAAGCAAATGGTGACCATGGCTGTCAAGCAAGATTTTCTGTAATTTTATGGAGTTTGAGAAGGAGCTGTATGGAAGAGAGCAGCTCAGACATTCAAATGTTGTTTTCCACAGAGGAAAGAAAGCATGATGGTGAGTAAATAATGACAGAATTTTTCATTTAATTTTGGGTTAACTATCCCTTTATGTGCTTTCCAGCTGAGGACTCTGGCTTTCTGGTTCATGGCACTCTGGGGGTTTCCTGTTGTGCTGAAGGTCAATACACAGCTGACGCTTGAGAACGAGGGAGGGATAAATCAAAGTATGGTTATGAAGGAGGTGAAGAGAGAGAGAAAAGGGTAATCAAGGAAAGGAAGCAGGAAGAGCTGCTTTACTATGGCTGTCATGGTCGGTATTTGACAGCTAAAGTGGCTTGAGTGGGTATCCTCATAAGAAAATGAATTACACAGGAAACACTACAGCACCTGCTCTTACAGTAGTGCTTTTACACTTTGACTTTGTAACAAATCTCTCGTTATATTTCTCCAAGTGAAGTGCATGTGAGAAATCACAGCCTCGTCCTCATGCTCAGTCCAGCATTACTCTATTTCCTAAGGGAATTGTTTTATTTACATAAAATGAAAAATCCTTTAGACTTCTCTCCAAAGATAGAGAGGGGATATTCATTAGTTAAAATCATATCAAGTCCAAAATAATTGATTTAATAATCAAACACACCTTAAAAGAGGCCCATAATCCTGGCACAGTTGTGGTAGTTGAGAGTATATCCGAAACAAATCTCTCATCTGAAAGAAAGGAAACAGAAGAAAAACAATGTTTATTCAGGCCATATCTCATCTAGAGAGGTTTCAATAATAAAAGCAACCTTTTTATGTTTTATCTCAGGGAAAATGTAAGGCTTGTGGACCTCCAGTTCATTAAACTTTATTAAACGACAGAATATCTATGCATCCAGTCACACATTAAGCAAGAAGGTGTTACATTGGGCCTTGCCATTGTATAAAGCCAAGTCAGATGTTACTATCTACACCATACTTGAGTGAAAAATAAGACGGAAAACTGTTTTGGCTAAGGGTCTGCATTTCCATGCAACTAAATTATTCAGCATAATACATTTTGAGTGATATTAAACCTTGCTGACATGAAAACCACATGTATATGTATGTGGGTTCAGACAGAACATTCTGTATTCTTCAAATTCTCTGCATAAATGTGAATGAAAAACACCACAAATAATCAAATGTTGTGAATATAGCATTCTGAATACAACATCTGACAGATTTTCAATGTATATTAAGTAAGTAAAAGCACTCTTATTAATTTAATGAATCATTTTTGTGTGGCATTGTTTGCTTAAGATGGCATTACAACACCAACTCTCATAAAAGGTAAGAAATGGATCAGATCAGACAACTCAATCAGCAATAAAGGAACGTATCAGGTTCAGAGAAGAAGAAGAAGAAAGGTTAAACAAACTCCACAAACCCAACACGTTATAATACACTGCATAACGTTTCAGACACAAACCATGTGGAACTCAAAAATGATGGATCTGCCATGAAGAGAAGAATGTTCCTCAGGCTTGTGCACGCTTTTCTGTCTACTTATGTTTCTCTTGGCAAAGCTCTGCATGGCCATCTTGTTTTTCACAAGGAGCCTCTGTCCACGCATATATGGTTGAACTTTATGAGCATAGTAGACAAAAGTGGCAGAAGCACATTTCACTGGCTGGAAGACCCTCCATCCTCTGTCAGTTCTAGCATCAGCTCGGTGAATGAAACTAAGCATATCCATGGTCACAGAACCGGAGCCTTGAAAGGCTCTGAGGCCACTTAGCTCATGACTTCTGAGTGAACTTGACGGCTGGAAATATATTCCAAACTTACAATCTCTCTGCTCACTTATTGTAAATAAAGGAGAAATTTCAAGTCAAGCATTGCAGTTGTCATGCATAGACAAACTAGCACTAGTAATGTCGTCAATGAGATTATGGTCAAAAAAGTTCATTAACAAAGAGGCGGAAAAAGTGACAATAAATATATGAATTGATTCAAAACATACTGTTGATGAAAATATGATTTTAAAATTACATTACAATACAGCGCAGCAGTGATTATGCATTTTTGTAGGCCAACACATAAATTAGTATCACTCTGGTTCCCTCAACAAAAACCCAATCAGATTTTTGGATTATCGTTTATGATTTTTACGTGCTTTGTTCACCATCATAATCTCCACAAATAAGCACAACTTTTATGAATTTTGAAGACTAAATACAATTGGCAGAAGTCAAAAGCTTATAATATAAATGAACAACACCACAGTTGCATAACTTCAGTGCCACCACCAGCTCAGATTCTTTCAGTCTTTTAAAATTCCCTGAAATTTTAATTTCGAATAGTTTTCAAGAGCGTAATTGTTGAATTAGAAACCCAACAAGGCGATGAATGCAGAGTCAGTGGACTTGTGACTAATATCGGTTAGCCGTGATGATGTTTAATGTCCCGGACAACCTCTGTAGCTCCTTTTAGCCACTTGTTAGCAACTGCCTTCTTCAAAAGAAATAAAAGCAAAAAATCAATCATTCATTCACTCATAGAGGGTATTACTGATGTATTTAATGTTGTAGATTAAAATGTCTAAAAATATGAAAATATCTTTTGTAAACCACAGAAATTATTTCAGGCATTTAACCAAAAACCCATTCTAAAACCCCATTGGTACGATAGAACGGAAGTGCTAAAATGCAAACTCCAGGTTTTGGCCTGCAAAACTTTTGACTTTTGTTAAACATTGATACAGGTTTAAAACAAATATTTAAAATGTTGCAATATTTGGTTTATTTTGCACTCATAAACTAAAATGTTTATTTCATTGACTAAATTAAATGTTAATTAAAATTAGATTAAGATTTAGTCAGAGTAAAACCAACTAAAAATTTCACATGACAAAATAACATGATAAAAAAAACAAAAGGATATTTTGGTCAAAAGACAAAAAATATGATTAAAATAAAAAAAAATGAAAAATAACTAAAATAAAAATGAACACCAGTGTTTCTTCAAAACTGTATGATTATTTTTCCCTTTAGTCCAAAACTGATACAGTACATCAGTATGGCTGCTGTTCTGGGGGAAAGCAGGAAAAAAATGTTGGTGTCTGGCAGGCCCATAAAAATGCAGAGTCGCTGTAAGTAAAACATCCTACACCATGAAGCATGTACCAAGGAATCACTCCTGAGGGCAGCATTGAAAGGTTTGGAAGAGGGCTAATCAGTGCCTGAGTGGGTGTTGTAGAAATGAAAAGTTTTGAAGCCATTCTCAGTTCAGTCCAAAAGCTCCTCCTCTCCATTTAAAGATAGCCAGGCAACGCTTAAATATAAAATAAGAACTTCACTTCTAGAAAAAAAAAAAAGAATAAAAATATTTTTCAAGTTCCAGTGCAGAGAGAAGCAGGGTTTTTTTGGCCGTAATTTATTGTATTTCATCAAGCGTACAGAGGATTTGAGCTGTAAACTGCACTTTCCCTGCATTTATTTTCTATTTTACAGCCATTACAAACACATTTGTGTGATTTGTAATCTCTGCAGGCTGCCGTGAGGACATTTCATCTGAACTTATTCATGATGCTCTTGGAAGACAGTTTCAGGGCAAAGGTTAAATCAACAAGGCACCGTTCCAACTCATCTTGAGGAAAAACTGCACATCTGATTAAGCGAGTTACATCTCAGTAAAGGAAATAGTTATGAAATGAAAACTTTCAAAATAAATCACAGATAATCTAAATGATGAATGAGGTATCCAGATAACGCGAGATAAGTGAGGAAGTGAGAAACATTTATTTTGTTTTACATGTTCTTTGTCACTCACCTCTTTAAAAATACCCCAGAAACCACCAAAGACCCGTTTGAGTTAGTCAGTTAGGCAGTCCACTTTGCAGTCATCTTGAGCATCTCCAGGTGGCTATTTGCAGTAATCCAAGCACAGGAAAAGAAAAACATCAATGAAACTATTCATCAATGATGCATTCAAATTTAAATGAGGATTCTAATCAGACAAAAATATTTACATCAAATTGCACCAACAATATGTATTTTTCTGGCTGGTGCAGCCAATTCACATACATATTCAAGAGTAAACAAACATGCGATGCCTCTATGAAAATAAAATCTCGTAACTACAACCTACAGGCGCTACACTGAGTGTTATGATTTCTCCCATTCATATCATATAATGTCTCTTCCCACACTGTTCATCAAAACACCTTAGAATTGTAACTGTCAGCTTCATCCCACACTGCGTCATTACGAATTACCAGTAAAATGACCAGCTCATCCATTCTCATCCCATGATGATGGATCCAGCACTGATGAAACTCTTTTACAGAAAGTTTTCTTGTGGTGCTGATGAAGTGCTGATATCCCCTCTCTGTCTCAGGCCGGTTTCAGGCATAACTCAGCAACACAAATTCATCTGAAATGAGGCAGCATTAAGAGGGCAATTTGGCAATTCATTTCAGATGGCGGAGTGACCGCAATTATTTGTTTTTGGATGCTATTGAGAACGTACGTTTTGAAAAAGGATGTGTGAGGGCAAATGTTCCACCAGTCTATGACTGATATATGCCTTGTGGATTTCCCTTACACTCACTCAGAGCTTTTCCTCAATGGATAATGACAAGCATATGTCCAAAAGATCCTTCGAACTCTGCGAACACACACACAGGAATCAGTTTAAATTAGGAATAGTCCACATGATCAAACGTACTAAAGCACCATCATAAACGAACAGCAAAAACTTCCTGTTAGGCTTCAAAAAGTACATTTGAAAGTTCATACATTTTATTGACAATTTACTATAAGCTTCAACGCCAAATTTACCGAGGCCATTTTGTAAATCATTTGAACATTTTATGGCCTGCAATAAGCGTTTTCATATTATTTCTGATCTGGCCACTATAGTCAAACAATTTTGCCAAACGCTATAAAGAAAAGAGACAACCGAGCCAACGCTTGAGGATAAAGCAGACACAATTGTACATTATACTCAATTCTTGTTTTTTACACCATGCATAATGGAGCCCTGAGAGTTTCCAGCAAATATTTGTTCTAAAAATCCATCTGCATGTACTCACCCACACCCAAAATGGATGACTGGTTTTTGGGCCCTAATCTACATTAACAGGATCGTGCAGCCAAAAAAAAATGAGCTCATTGGTCTCACTGCAAAAGATGATATAAGCAGCCAGTTAGCTACTGCTTACATTACAAATGACCACAAGCAGCAAAGTGGGGCGTGCAATGTTGATGGAGATGAAACGGTGTTGGAAACGGTCCATAATGGAATGAACGGCAAAGGAAAACCTCCAGTTTCCATTTAAGGTTCATTTCCGTTCAGATATGTTCGAGATGTCTGTGTTTCTGGCTGCTACTGAACTAAGCAGCTGTAATTTAAAAAGCATAGTCATTTTTATGTATAATCATGACTGTATATTTCAGCTACATTTTATTATGCATCTAATTCGATTAGAATTGAAATGAAAGACAAATGCTGAGGACAGACAGTCAAGGTTGTACACTCACTGTTACTCATGCTTTCTATGAATTACTGATGCACGCGGTTACGTAATGAACACATTTTAAATGTAATGTGTAATGTAGTGAACATATGTCATGGACCATGCTGGTAAACGTTGTAATGAAAACATATGTGACCTTGTGCACTCTGACATTCTGCCTTGGTCGAGCAGGAATCGGCAATGTCGCTGGGTAATCATCATTAATAAAAAATAATAGCTGCAAATTGCAAATTTCCTGTCAAACTAGCCACCCCCTTGAGAAGTACTTGTGCCTGTAAATGTGTGATTTTTCTCTACTAAAACCTGCAAAATTTGACATTTTTACTCATCACTGAAACCCATTTCAAGAAACATTCTGAACCACTTAATAAAAAAAATTACACCTAAAACTGTACCGACGAAACCATTTATTTTTAGGTGTATTTTTGATAATGAAAATATATGTCTATTATTATTAAGTCATTAATTATTAAATCTTAATTATTAGCTATTAACTATTAATTAATAACAGTGCAACTGTTACAGAAAAAAAGTTCCAGATATAAACTCTTTTTAAATACACACACACATACATATATATATATATATATATATATATATATAGAATCCTGACTCACCGTTTTCCATATACTTGTAAACCTTTTCATTTAAACAAATGTAAAAGCAAATAATGTAAATTTACTGAAAAACCTTTGGATGGTTAAAACATTTTTAATAATAATAAAAAATATTTATTCACTAAAATAAAAAAGTGAAGCTGCAAATTACAAGTGGTTGCATCCTAGATGATGAGCAGATGTTTTAAAGGGATAGTTCACCCAAAAATGAACATTCTGTCATGAATTACTCACCCTCATGTCGTTTCAAACCCATAAGACCTTCATTCATTTCTGGAACACAAATTAAGACATTTTTGATGAAATCCGAGAGCTTTCTGACCCTGCATAGACAGCAACGCAACTACCACGTTCAAGGCCCAGAAAGGTAGTAAGGACATTGTTAAAATAATCCAAGTGACATCAGTGCCTCAACCTTAATTTTATGAAGCTACACAAATACTTTTTTAAATAAAAAAATAACGACTTTATTCAACAATTTCTTCTCTTCCCTGTCAGTCTTCGATGAGCGTTTACAACAATACCACACATGCATGTGGTGCTGCTGACGCAGGAGCCGGCATTCTGACGTAGAACCCGGATGCGTTGTGCCTTGTTTGCAAGCAGAGGAATACACACGCATGCATTGTGGTACTCTCATGAATGTGCGGTAAATATTTCATGACAGAATTGTAATTTTAGGGTGAACTATCCCTTTAAGATTTTGTTCTGGTACGGCACCTGGAGCAGATATATGATGTGTTCCCACAATGAAGAGTGAACAAAGAGGAAAATGCTTTGAATTTAAAAGAGTCACTAAATTAGTGGTGAGCCATTGTTAGCGGGGCCACAGGTTAGTCCCAGGGCTCCAGTTAGAAGGGGCGGAGGTGGATTTTACAAGCCCAGGCTGAAGAGCCGCAGTGGGATTGCCCTCACCAGCTGCCTGCTTTACAAGGCAAACTTCAAAGATAAGGCCTTGACTTACCCCCCTCCAGTACATTGCCACACCACCAACTACACTCCTTCTTTGGGTTACACAGTGTGAGTAAAGCAACATGTCTCACGGTTCACTTGTAATGACTTATTTTGAGTGACACACTCCAGTATGTGAGAAAATGCCTGTTGACTAATGGGGTTTTAGGGAAACCTGTCACACTAGATGATGTCAGGGTTCCACAGACCCCCAAATATGATGACCCCCTTCCTAATATATAATGTAAAAGCAGCCATATATTTTCATGCATAAAGACTGATTTATACTGTGTGAGAAAAAAAAAATGAAAACATGAAGACGTTGTCTGCCAAATTAAATAACCGGCTTTTATATTACTACTGTACTAGTCAAAGTTACGTATTAAAATATTATCTGGAAAATATTGATTTTGTAATAACAATTTTTTGTACTCACTAATATTACAGTAATATTAGATACATTCCCCTGATGAGAAAGTTTTTTTTAATTCTACTAAATTTGTAGTGCTTTTCGCAATAGGTATTGTTCCAGTTAGCAGTTGTAATGTTAACTTTGACAGCCCTAAAAAAATACATAATACAAAATATTTTTTTCCTTTCAAATTATAAAACTATAATATATACGTATTATTTTTTTATTATAAAACAATAAAAAAAAAATGTAATAATTTTCCTTTTATATTATATTATATTATATTATATTATATTATATTATATTATATTAATGTTTGATCAGGATTCTGTAAGGTAGATCTGTCAGAAAAGCTCTGAAGGGCACAGAATTCCAGAAGTTTCTAAATGGTTCACTTTTTCCATTTCAAAACCCCACTGACCTGCTTTGCCGTCTGAATTCTTTGGCTTCCGAGGAACGGGACGATTACGGCATGGAATTTCAGTGAAGACTGACTTCATTTCTGCTCCTGAAATAGAGGGGTTGGAAGTCAGAGGCAAGGCCACAGAAAGGCAATTACCAGTCAGCAGTGGAGAGATGAGATAGACGCCAGATTATTTCTCCTCGTTCGACTGAGGGGTTGAGTTTATGTGACCTACTCTAAACAGCATTGCCCTATTTTACAGAAACAGCCCCAGTCTATAGATCTGACTGATGAGGTCACAATTCATTACTAATTAGACCTCTTGCGTGACACGTAAAGGGATATGCACGTTAAAATGAGACAGCTGATAGGGTCTCTCTTTCCCTCTCTCTCTCCCTCCACCCCTAAATCCATCTCCTCTTACACTAAATGAGCCAGCTGCGGAGGCCCTGTCCTGTCAGGCGTGGTTGCTGCCTGCTGGCCTGTCCCCAACTATGGCTAGACAGCGGAGTCCCCCGATAGTTGACTGGACGTACGTCCGGCAGACATCCATAACGACCGTCTGCAGTCCTGAGCAAAGGATTAGTGATGGATTTTGACAGTTTCCTGACCAATGCCAGAAGAGTTCAACTACATAGGGCACAAGGAGAAGGGCACTTAATGCTGGGATGACGTTTTACCACAGATGTTCCAAAGAAAGTAATGATAATCAGATGTAGAGAAGAACGAACTACCGATCTGCTCTGATTCATAGACATTAAGTTTCAGACCACAGCATTACTGCAATGAGCTTATGCAAGTTTGCTCAAACTAATGACAAAAGTCTTTCTTATTATTTCTTTCTGGTTATGTATATGGGCCATTCTACAGAATTGGTGCAAACTGCTGTCCCACAACCAAAAACACATTTAAAAGCATTTAATTCAAATCTTAGATGTTTACTAAGATCCTTCTATTATCTATTGAAACCCACAATAATATTTAAAATATCAGTAAGCTTAATATATATATAAATCATAATTTATTGGGTACTTTCAATTGGGAGGTGGCCGTCTCGAACCCTGACCCCTAAATTTCAACTTCTGAAAATGATATTGAAATTATTTTTGTATTTTTTTCGATTGTTGTTTTTAAAAGTATCTTTTTGATTTTTCTTTTTTTTTTTTTTTAAAGTGAAATTAAAAAAATATATATATAATGTTTTTTCTAATATTATAATATTAATATAATATTTTCTTTGTAAATTGTGAAAATTTGTGTAAAAAATGTGTCCTGCATTTCTCATGTCACTACCGAAACAGTGTATGTTTTAATCTATTGGCCGAAACTACTGTTAACTACAGCCCTACATTCAGGAAATATTCCTGTGTCCCCCTTTCTCATACCTACAAGGTGCGAGTAGATAGGTCCCACCACTTTGAGGTAAATGTGTTCATAAGTCTGAAAAATCTGTGTGTAACTTCAAGGAATGTCACTACCGAACACCTTTTTTCTGTATTCCATAACATTTAGTTTTCATATGTATACCACTGTTCAGAACTGTGCTAGCTAACCATGTGCTGATTAGCATTTTTGAGCTAGGTTCAAAAGTATCTAAAATTGTCACTACCTAAACAGTCATGACCAAAACATGTCATCATTGTTTTGGTAGCGACAAGAGAGAACGCATAATCCTCATATTTGGGGAAAATAAAAAAAATTTTAGTACAGTTATGCAATTTTTTTGTATTTTAGTATGTTTTAGTAGTGTTTCAGTATGTGAGTTAAAATTCTGTAATGTGATGTGGTTGCTACCAAAGCATTACTGTCACTACAGAAAATGTGCAGTCACTACTGAAACATGGGATGTTTTGTCAAAAAGTATAGTGAATTATCAACTAAGATGTTATGGTAGTTTTTGGTTCATTGTATATTCAAACTAATGAATACATAACTTTGAAATCAGTATTATAAACTGTTTGCTCTTTACAAAGAAAAATTTAATTTGAAACAATAAATCTCATAAATTACATTCAAAATATTGTTAAAAATGTAATTGTTATTTATTTACCTCTGAAGAATTTTAATAAAATAGTAAAAAACTATATTTACAATGTAGATCTAAGCAAAATTTTAATAGATCAATATAACCCTTCTAATTAAATTATTACTACTGTAATTCGGTAGTGACAAATTTGGGGAGAGGACAAATATTCCAAAACTTTCTGAAAATACAATATGAGAATTAACTGCACAATTACTAGAAATCTGTACTTTGGATATTATACGATTTGCATACATACAATTGTGTTTCGAAAAAGACCAATTTTTTTCAAGAAGTTTCCAACTCTTACTTTGGCCCATATGAGGACATGAAAATGTATACTCAGCTCTACTATTTTTTTCTATATGGTACATTTTAATTTTAATTGTAATTTAATTTTAATTTCACAACTTTGGTGTGACGAGGTTACCATTTCTCCATGTTGTTAAACTTAAAAAAAATATATATATATAGAAATATTCCAGATGCTCCAGATTTATTTATTTTATTTTATTTTTTTATTTTTTTTGTCTACCCAAAAGTTTTTAATCCAATGTCTTTTCTTGTGAATAATTAATAAAAGCCAAGTACAAAACGGCATTATCATCTAGGAAGCGGCATCATTTTAGGAAGCGACTGAAATATAAATAAATTAATTAAATACCTAATATATTAGCAAAGGACTTAATGCATTCTATTTTGTGGTTTTATTAGGTTTGTTTCATTCCAAAACATTCCTTCTTGTTTGAAAACAGAAATTAGTATGATAATATAAAAATTTTAAAAAATGATTAAAAATAAGTTACTCATGTAAGTTCATGCTCAGTCCCTTACTGAGTAATTGCTATCTTTACCTCTTTATTTCCAGCATGTTAAATTCCTTCGCCCAAACACACTCATTTTTTAAAAGTTACATAGCTCAAAACGTACAACAGGAAAGACCAGAATGGTAAATGTAAGTGCACTAGGATCCTATAATGGTTGAAAAGTGTTTAGATAAAGAGCAAACCATTTTGGCAACATTTGACAAGAATGGCAAATGAAAATGTAAGTGTGCCCATGACTGTCATACAGCTTTTCAAACAACCAATCAACCATTATAAGCGTCATTATGCGCTTACAGTGAAAACCCTCCACAGCCCAGGGCACTTCCTGTTTAATCAGCACTAGAGCTGCTAGTGAACAATCCCCATATACAAGAACTAATATTATGAATTATGAAGAATTTATATTATGAAAGTTGCATAATATCCTGTGATATTACCCCTCAGTACTGTGCAATCATTTGTCAGGCCTCCTGTGACCGTGGTGCCAAAGGCGAAACGATCTGGGCTAACGTCCACAGACTAAACGCTGTATTTAGGTTCGGATTGGATTGATTCATGAGCATCTGGCTCTGACAATTCACGTTTTTGACAAAGAGTGAGAGGGTGTAGGGAAAAAAGGAAATTTAATAGATTGAATTCAGTGTGAAAGAAATAAAAAAGTAATGCACTGAAAGAAATGAACCAATCTATCATACAGATTAATCTTCAGTGGAAGCATTTCAGGGTCAAGTTTTTAAAAAGGCTAACATGGAGTGAAAGAGACAGAAGGAGAGAGAGAAGTCACTGTATTCTCTCATTCCTCCCACTTGCTCGCTGGATTTCACATTTACGGTGGTTAAAGGAGAGCGGACCCCAGCCACACCCCCTGACTATAAATCCAAGGCATAAGGAAACGCTCAGCTGAAATCACACGTGGAACTGAAGGATCTGGAGCTCACAAACTCATTCACACACGTCTGGGAGGCAACTTGGCATGCTGTGAGCCCAAATAACTGATGACAGTGGAGAAAAGAGCATTTCTTATGAATGAGTGAGTCAGAAGTAACTCGGTCAAGCGTCGCTGGATTGGTTGGATCCCTAAAGCAGGACTGTTTACAGAAGCTAGTTACTTTGCATATAGACCATAGTGTTGACTGGGGTGTACGACTAGAAATTGGGATTGAGTTCACTCCTGTGTTTGTGCAAAGTAGAACGATTCAATAGAGATTTCCGCGCAAGGACAAAGAGCAAAGTCCAGGGGTCCCGTAAGGTGCTGAGCATGTCTTTTGCGATGGTGCGACCAACCCCAGGTCATTTCTTGTGCTCTGAGATCAGCATGCACTCCGAAGATGATGACAACGGCAGTGAGGGTTCTGGATCTGACGACAAATCCTTCCGAATGGCCGGCCACGGCTACGGCGCATTTAAGTTAGGCACTCGCAAAAAGAGGTACGGCTGCCGACCGGTAGCAGCTCCCAGCGAGCTCTGTACTCAGATCGTCGAGATACGCCAGCGGAACACCGCAAACGCCCGAGAGCGGGATCGCACGAACAGTGTAAACACGGCATTCACTGCTCTGAGGACGCTGATACCTACCGAACCAGCTGACAGGAAGCTGTCTAAGATTGAGACGCTGCGGTTGGCCTCCAGCTACATCTCGCACCTGGGGAACGTGCTGCTGGTTGGAGAGGAGAGTGGAGACGGCCAACCTTGTCTCAGGAGCTCGGGAGCCTTGTATCATCACCTCCACAACCTTCCAAAGAGCTCGACACCAAGCCCGGACTCAGAAAACTCGCAGCCCAGACAGATCTGCACATTCTGCCTTAGTAACCAGAGACGGCTGGTGAGTAGCTTGATGAAATGTAGCTGTCAAAATGCATGACAGGCTAGATAGAGATCAAATCTGACTGACGTTTATAGAACAGTCAAAACTTGGAAAATTAGGTGTTTAGTAATAAGTTGTTGTTGTTATTTTGTGACAGGTCAGAGGTCAGTGCATTGTTACTGATTCATGAACTTTATCTGAGATTCAAAGCGGTAGTTCACACAAAAAACAAACACTCTTTTATGTCATTCTAAAACTATATCACATTCTTTCTTCTCTGAAACAGATACTTTAAAGAATATTTCATATATTTTTGTCCAAACGATAAAAATCAGTGGGGACTTTTTTCAAAATATTATCTTTTGTGTTTTACAAAAGAAAAGAAAGCCATACAGGTTTGGAACAAAATGAGGGTGACAAAATGATGACAGAATGTTCATTGTTGGGTGAGCTATCTCTTTAAATGCCATTTATCATAATATTCTAGTGATTGACACAATGAAGCGTTCTGAGTGTGCAACTGACAGATAAGCAGATATTTATGCATAGCTGTTTGAGCCTACATTAGCATAATTTCTTGATGTCATCAGATCATAAATACAGATCACTTTGGCACTGAAACTTGGCAAAACCCTTAATATGCTTGGTCTGACTTCAACCACATTAATTAACATCTACCGCGTTCTAAATGAAAGTGTTTACATGAGCCTCTGTGATGAAAACAAGCAATTCATTTGGCTCTAGACAAAACCTTCATAGAGAGGTACACAAAATGACATGAACGCGCTCTGCACAGGCTGCTACGCGTCTGCTGTGTTTGTGCAGCGCACTAGAAACATCTGGTCTATTCCCCTGACAACCTGAATGTCTTCCTGCGCAGTTCACGAATGTCCTGAGTTCCACCAAAGCCTTCAACACCCTCATCATCATTACGACGGCTAATCCTGAACAGACCCTTTAAACACCACAGTTTAATGAAAACACTCCAGATTCATCCTTTCATCTAGCATTTCATATGCTATTACTGAAATAATATGGCCGTATTCGATGGGCCACAGAGGATTATTTATTTATTAATCAAAATTTCATCGGCTGCGACCAATTAATGAGAGCTGATGAACTCAAATTTGTCAGTGTTCAACCGCAAACATTTAAAAGACTTTGTTTTATCAGCTGAAAGCACTTATTTTTCTGTTATGAGATAAAATTAAGATTAATTTCTCTTTCTTAGTCCATTGTTATAGATCAGTCTTTTTTAAAACATGTACACCTAAAGTCCCACAAGTATAGCTCAAGTACCACTTCATAAATGCCAAACCAGAAAAATAACTTACTGTATACTACACTAGGTATCATTTAAAAAAAGAAAGAAAAAAGAAAGAATTTTTTCCCATCAAAAAATTTTAAAATGATATATTCTGATTAAAAATGATATATTCTATTATATTTATTTTGTAAAAAATTATATATTCTGACGAATTATTTTTAAATGCTTGATTTAAGCGTTTTTTATTGACAGACAGCTATCATAATCCCTAAAAGTTATATGGATTTGATGTATTATTGAATTAACAGATTTTATGCTACTTTTTCATATAGAAAAAGGGAATAAGCACCACACAAACATCCCAAATTAGATGCCAATGTAATGGCAAAACACACACCCAGAAGTGCCTATTGATTCATATGTACCAGGTGGATATGTGACCAAAGATGACGTTATGGTAAGACCCCCAACACAAGCGATCAGATTCCCTAAATGACATCTATCTTTGAGATGGTCCTGATTACGGTTCAGACGTCTGAATAAATCTGACCTGTCGGTAATGACGGTCAGAGTTCAACTGCTCATCAGCGTCCTAATGTGTTTTGAAAATCGAATGAGATAATTGTTTTTATGTGTCTGTAAAACGAATGGATGTACAAGATGTATAAAGACCCTTTAACCTACAAGCTACTCATTCTCTGATCACTTTGCTTTCTTTCAGAACAAAGACAGAGAAAGAAAGACTGCATTAAGAAGTTAATGATGAGGAGAAGAGAGAGTAAAAGAGCATTTCCATCACTTCTGCCTGAAGGAGCGCGCCGGAGCATACTGAACATTTAGTGTAAATTTGCTGTAAATAAGCTGTTTGATTGAATGCAACACTTCTTAACCTGGTGGACGGTGTCATAATGGACAACTACACTGCCTTTCTGAACTTCCATATTTAGAAGCCAAAAACTATGTGAATTTCAACATAACCTCTTTTTTGTTTTATATAGAGGTGATATACTTTTTATACAAAAGTGGTAAGGATGAAGAGGATTATTTGTAATTTAAAAACAGCGAAAGAAAAAAAAAAGAAAGAAAAAAGGGACTTGCTTGCTAACCAGCAAAGAACCTGTTTGTGTTCTTTTGGGTTTGTCTATGATGCATATATTTTGTAGGCACTACACTGAACTTTATTCACAAATGTCAAAACATCGGCTTTTCTTCCTATCAGAACACATTCCTACAGTACGATCAAACATTAATGTCAAGGAGTTGTTATTCTGCAACATAATTATTATTTTTATTTATTTATGCCGATTAAAATTTCAAAACATTGTTTAAACCAAATTATGTATATGCATATGTTGAAAAATCTTGAGTTTGAGGGCTTAAATGAATTCAGACTGTGAGAGGTCTGCAAGAGTAACTGAGAGAGAGATTGAAAGGTGAATGGGAAGGGAGTCAGTAGTAAGTCTGGTTCTGTACGTTCAGTCTAGATGAGATCTGCAGGTAGATTGCGGTTGGCAGACATTGTCCTCTACTTTACCTCTGACCACAAGCTCTTACTCACATTCAAACACACAGGCAAAGACCTTTCCAAATGTCTAATGTAAATGCCTGTCCTGGGTCATCAGCATTACCCAACCTAGGATAGTGCCCTATAGTGTCTTCTAAAGACAATTAATATATCATAATTATTCGAACAGAATTTTTTCTGATGAAGTGTCACATAGCTCAAAACTTTCCTTTTGGTGAAAACATGCTATAAATATTTTTCTACCTAAATATTTTTTATGTTTTTCTGCCAATTTGTTCTTCCTTTGTTACTATCAGAGATACAAACAGGTAAGGGGGAAAAAGGTGAGAACCGGGGGCTCCACGTGGAATTTTTTTTAAAGATATTTGTTTTACATGCTCATTTGTAGTTACTTTAAGGTATTTTTAAAAATATTTTTTATCACCTTATATATGTCCAAAACTGTAATTTTTCACACACACACAAACAAAAAAAAAACATCTTGTTGCAACATTTTTACAAAAATCAAGATTGAATATATTTGGTCAAAATCCCATGTTATAAAAGATGAAGTGCTATGCAGTCTATTTAAGACAATATTGGCTGATTAGATGGCAATGCTGACCTAAAATGCTAAAATGCCACATCTCAGACCTTAAATAATTAAAATATTACCCTTTTTAGACATAGTTTGTTAAAACTATTGCTCAATTGGTTATCAGTCTTACTTTTCCAATACAAATAAGACCAGTCTACCTTTTCATAACTGAATATAAAAAGTTATGGCCAGTCTGCAACTGCCGGACCCAGTTCTTTATTTAACCTTGTAAGACCCCACCCCCCTCATGAAAACACTTTCTCATTGGATCCAAGCAAATCTCATAGGTGATCTATTCTGATCTCAAAAAAGTGAGTTATCAGCTAAAGGGTTGTATCTATGTACATTTTTACACTTTTATTTTTATTTATTTTTAATCAATAACCCAAGTACTTAACCGTCAAGCTACTGCACCTGCTCTATTTATTATTATTTATTACACGCAGGAAACTGAAGCAACCAGCGATTGATTCTTTCAAAGGCCTACAACTGAAATTGACCATGCAGACTTAAATCTATAAACTCAGGCCTTTATCTATTAGGTTTTAATTAAATTTCTAATTCAATCTATTGACCATTTACAGTAAAATTTCAGTTTTAATCATACTGGCTGTGTAATACCATTTGAATAAACAGGAAATGCTGTGAAGCCTATAATGCATCTGTCAATTTGAATAGACACACACTAAAATTGACAAAACTGATCAACCAATCAACAGTCCTCTTACCAATTTCTATCAAATCTTACAAACCCTAAACTTTTAATTTTAATTGCTATTTAAAAACGAGTGATTTTAAGGCATTGAAATGGAATCAGCAACAAAAGAGAACTCATTTCCCTATATGTGAGCGCCATCTGAGAGACTGTTTCTGAGCGCTGTCAGAGAGGCGTGTGCACATGGAGACGATGCTCATAGAGTATTGAACAGTTATTTTTTCCGCTTTATAGGCCTTGAACAGTTAAATACACACTTGTATGTGTCAAAATGCCCATCTTTGCAAGTGAAAGCAAACAGCTGTGAAAGAAAACACGTGTAACAGGAAGCTCTTAAAGTGACAGCAGTCATTCATGTTAATCAAGCAACAAATGAGAGAAAATCTCTCACTGCTCTTGACTAAATCACTTTTATAACTATGATAAGAAGAAATATATATTTAATTTACACAGTGAAGAATCTGCAGTATATTTATTCATTTGATTACTTTATACAATGTATGTAGCATTTCTTATTTATTTCTACTGTAGTTTTTTTGTCCTATTGCTTGTAATTAGTTTCTTATTCTTATTTAAATCCCTGACCACTTGTCTTCAGTGAGCTTGAGGGGTTTTTTTTTTTAGGCTACTATTCGTTTTTTTTTTGTGATATTGGCATGAACTATGAAATTTTTATGGTATCATAAAAACCTTATTTAAAGCAAAAATAACTATATCGTGATAGGCTATATATTGTTACCATGAAATAAAATGATCGCTCACCCCTACTGTATACTGAAAATTATTCCTACATAGAGTACAAAACATTGTTATCTAAATCCAAGCAAGTAAACAGGTAATCTAAAATGTTTTAAAAATGTGATTCTCTATCCTAAAACCAACAGCATTGTTCTCATCTCGTCTCCTCTCAGTAAACTCTTAGTAAATTCTCCCACACTCAGTGGATCCCTCTGTTCAGCTCAGCCATATTTCGCTCAATATAGAGTCTGTGAACTGTAACCAGTCTAGTGCTCTCAGATCATTTAACTCACTCCTTCCCTCTCCATCTGCTTCTGTTATCCAACATCAACAGCGCTTCATCATCCCCTGTGGCTGGAGACGGCACTGTAGAGACTAGTTGCCATGGCAACAGAACTGGTCCACTAATACCACTTTCTGCATGGAAATGGGTCCAATATTCATACAGTTTAACTAAGGTTAAGAGATCGAGAGCTGAATGGCAGAAAAAATGGAGACACAAGGCTTCAAAATCATGTTTGAGAGAGTTAAATTAAGTTGTAAATGGTATCTGGCATGGCACTTTTAGCATCAATAACAAAAGTCAGATTTTTAGCTAATGCATGAAACCATAAAATTGAAAGCTTTAATGCAACGTGAGCTGCTTTGGATAAAAGTGTCCGAATAAAAGTACTGCACACTGACCTGTATGGTGGATGTCGTCGGATATTATTGTCAAAGAGAGAGTCAGACCTAAAATTAAAGACATCAGAAGGGTATTAGAAACTTTCCACATATGATGAACTCCACCAAAAATGTTATAAACAACTATGACCTTAAAAATGATCTGAATGATTTCATATGAAGTT
This sequence comes from Onychostoma macrolepis, assembly GCF_012432095.1. Classification (NCBI taxonomy): domain Eukaryota; kingdom Metazoa; phylum Chordata; class Actinopteri; order Cypriniformes; family Cyprinidae; genus Onychostoma; species Onychostoma macrolepis. Next base: position 13,627,196 of record NC_081170.1, on the reverse strand, counting down.
CAATACAAACCTTCTCCAAGTGGAATAATACACGCCCTAAATATCCTAACCAGCAGCACCTGCACACTGAAGAGGAAAAGGGTATGAATATCCTCAGGTCATTCCTTTGGTAATGGGCTTGGATTCGGAGTGTTTTGTATGGTCCAAAAATGAAAAGCCAGGATCCTGTGACAATTCTCAATATGTGTCAATCAAAATACTTTGTCTTTTTGGTATTTGAGTTATTGGATTTCATACAGATTTGAAGTGCATAAAGATGTCCTTTTCTTCCATTCTGCTGTCTTTTTTGTATCAGATCTGTTTTGTTTTCTGTCAGAGTGTTTATGTGTCAGTCCATATCTCAGGCTTCTGGTAAAGCTTTCACAGATCCAGCAGGGAGTCTTGTGAATACCACAGGACAGGAAGCAGTAAAGCAACGATGGAATGACAGGTGTCCAAAGAGCCTGGCTGGCCCGTTCCAGCTCTCTCGAAGTCTCGTCCCTGCAACACACACACCTGTGGGAGAGAGAAAACTCCTTTTCTGTGACTTGAGTTTCTGCCAGCTCCCTCTGTGTCAACATTTCTACAGTCAGAAAACACGATCCTGTCCACTTATACCTGCTTTTAGCTAATTGTTTCCTGCTGGAGAGGCTAATATTGAGCTGCTATTGTTGAAATAGGCCTGCTAATTTGCCCTCTCCTAATGCTGGGTTACACAGAAAACAGTAGAGCATGACTAATGCGGCAAGATTTCGTCAGGCTTTCTTTTTTTTTTTAAAGAGCTCTCAAGTAATACCAATATAACTGTTTCCATATTTGAGAAATATACGCACATATACAAAATATATATACTGGCCAAAGTTGAACAATTATAAAGCAACACAAAAAAAATCTGAATGTCACTGCATTAGATCCAAAAGCAAAACAAGAAGAAATTTTTTAATTTCTTTATGAAATTTACTGTAATAATTTATTATATTATTTTAAAAAAATATCCACACTGAACAAAGTTTTATCAAAATAACTATGAGCTGCCTTTTATCCTTTTCAGATGCATATTACAAGAAAACTTGGTAATAAGCGAGAAAACTTTATCCATTACGTCAAGAATACAAGAACTGAACTGTAATCTTGGATTCGAGTGACTTTCTCTCAGGTTTTAGTGTGCACCTAAGTTTTGACTTCTGACCCCTGATATCACAGTGAGGAAGAGGACGAGGACAGTGATGGCGAAGGTCAGTGAGGACAGAGGGAGTTGGCCTTTGCAGCTGCTTCTCTCTCCTCATTTGACTGGCCTTGGGAGAATAAGTTCTTCTTGGTTTTACAGCACTCCTAATCCATACACACACTTTTATGCCCAAACATGTGTTCTCAAGACCCCGGCTTTGATGCATCCTAAGGCCCCTCTCTCCTTCTATACCTCCCTTCCTCTGAATCCCTCTTTCTCTCTCCATCCCATCCAAATCCTCGAGTAAGAATGTGAGTTAACAAGTTTTGATTGTAAAAGAAGCCTTGAGATCCTAAGGGCCAATCTGTCAGCTCCCTGTGGCTCACCACAGAGCCATTGGCTTCATAGCAGACCCTGAAAAAAGCAAAGGAAGAAAGTGAGAGAGAGAGAACGACAGAGAGACAGAAAGAGAAAGGTGGTATAGCCCAGTCCCAGTAGCTCAAAATCAAGGCTTGGTGTACTTTGTCCCGTTCAATTGGGCCTAGAGTTTAATACTGGAAAAATCTTCCTTTGCTGTCAATCAAACCCTTTAATAAAAACAAAGTATAACATTGCGGTCTTGCTCACTCTCTCTCTGCCCCTGGGAGAGTGGAAATGCGAGGGGTGCCTGCGGAACTGTGAAAATCCCTCCTTTTATTGCCATCAGCCTGCAATGGAAAATTGGGTTTGCGGAGGGGCCCATCTGTTGGACATTAAGCAGCCACCTGGAGCTTTAGCCAATCATGAAATTAAACATGAGTATTAAAGAAAAATGAAAAATCTCCACTCCCAGACATGTGGGTCGCCCAGTCTTCACCGCATTTAATCAAATTTCCGACAAGAAGCAAAGGCTTAGTTCACAAGGTTGTCACCCACTACCCCACCAGTAAAACCACTCCTGTTTTTCCAGGTTTTAAAGAATAAATAAAAGCTGGTATATATGAATATTAGCCTAAACTGGTTTTTGAAGTACACTAAACAAAACTAATTTTCTTATTGAGTGATTTTGTTCCAATAGGATTACCTAAACATTCTTAACAAGAACATTTACTTGAAAAGCCAAACGAATATATATATTTTTTTAATCCACTTGAATATTTTAGATGCATGCTTAAAACAATAATAATACAAAAAAATAGCTTCTCTTAAATTCCTTTTGAATTACATCATATTTTTTTCTGAATCAGTATTTTATGTAATTTAGGTTCTCAGAATAATTTATCCTTCTTATAAGATTTTTATGTATTTTTGGGCTGAAAACAAGACAAAAAGAAATTATTAATAGGATAATTTTTTGCATAGAACAGTTCCGAGTTAATTGTAGATGCAGAATCAGCAGCATAGAGGCTGTTTTTATGGGCTGGTTTCAAAGACATAAAATTTTGTCCTTGGCTAAGGTGCATTCTCAGAGCAAAAACACCATTAATAACATTTAAGTACGTAACTAAGCGTACACTTTTCAAAAACCAGACAACTTTTTCCCGAACCGTATATCAAAATGATGCACTAAAATAAACATAAAAGCAAAGCTATGAACCTGATTCTTGACAGTCTTCTTTTTTAAATTATGTAGTATATTTTGTTGAATAACAGCTACTTTGACTTCAGAGAGTTGGAATTTTGCACAGAAAAATTAATTGGGTGTTTCTTCTACTTTTAGCCATGTGAACCTGTCTAGAAAAATTATTTTATACTCACACTAGATTATTACATTTTTTTTTATTTTAACGAATTACAAAATAGCAAAATTATAAATATATATAAAGGTATGGAAAAACATTTCAATGACAATTATAATATGACGTTCACTAAAGAAAGAAAACTAAATAAAAGTTAGTTGTTAATTGTAATTCAAATCAACACCTGGGACATAAAAGTGTCTATATAGTTGAAAAAACACCCAATTCCAATAAAGCACAAAGGAACTGAACTTAACAGTAGAGCAAAAAGTCAGCAAATATTCCTGAAGCTCCGAGCCCAGATGTTGGGTTTGAAAATGAACCAGACATAAAGATACTGATCAGATCCTTCAATGAGCTACATTCAAGTTTTGAATAAGGATTCTGGGAGTTATTTCTTGACATTCCCCCAACCCACAAGACCCCTATACCCCCTTCACACACTCATTTCATCCATCATTTAATATCTGGAAATTGCTGATTTTACTCCGACAGGCTCTGAATAACATGCTTTTGTGTGAAGGCTCTCTGCGAGGTGCTGGAATCAGACGAAATTAGTCTCTCTCCTCTTCCTTCTCCTCTTTCTCCCTCTGCATCTCCTTCCCATTCCTTGTTCCGCCTGGAAAAGCCATTGCAGAATAAAACCCCACTTCCTCCCGCAGAGGCTGCAGCCAGACATGGAGCGGTCACACATGTTCCCCCTCACTCCACATAGACGGAAACAGCTCTCCATGGTGAAAATACACGCATATTTGCACACACGCCTGATCTGGTGTGTGGTTCGGCGTTGGGTCTGAGGACAAATTGCATTGGGGGCCGCAGGGGGTTTCTGGACCCATAGCCGGAAGATTTCAGGGGTTTGAAAAGAACCAGACTCACTGGCAGATGGTCAGCTATCCAGCAGTCATCATGGGACAGCAACTCAAACGAGGCTTCAGTCATTATTACAAACTCATGATTTGGTTTTGTCTGTAACAAAGCAAAGATGTAATCGAGACTCTATTGGACGACCAATAAACCCATCAGCTTTGTCAGCATTTAGGTCTTGCTCATAGCATTTCATGTTTCAGCAGAGTCTCATTATTCTTGTTGGTCTTTCAAAATCCGGGCAGAGAAAAATTCTTTTTGATGTAGTATCTATAGTATATTTATCCGTCCAAAGTGGTCACTTCATGGTCTCGTAAACAGAGCCAACTGGCTGATCTAGGTATGTATAAATTTGGAACATTAAACATTCGACATGCAGTTACCAGTTTTCCAATGAAACGCTGAATCAAACAGACTCCTGGGTCGTCCAGTAAAACCTAAGGAAATACACATTCCGTATTTACATTAAATATAATATCAGCGTGGCACAACTGAATAGCCAAAAGGAAATATTGAGTAGAGCAACTTACATGTTAGACACAACATTCCCACAGTTACTTTGTCTATTTTCAACGAAAATATATCCAAATCTGGAACCACATCAGAAAAATCCGTTGCCTTTTTCTTCAACCAACACTTGTCTGTGGCGTGTCTGAATGAATCAGTGTTTGAACGAATCGTTTGAGTGAATGATTCAACTCACTCATAATACAAAAAAAAAAGAAAAGTCACTTGTTCGCCATCTACTGGTGTAGCGATGTATGAAGATGTTCAAACAACCTACCAGAACACTGGTACAGATGTGTTGGTCACTAAATAAGGCGAATTAGCAAAATGTATCTGTTTTGATTTTTTATGGCTATTTAGGCGTCGTGTTAATCACGGAGGGTAAAAAGCTTTGAGTTCTGTGAATATGTGCAAAGCTAAATTTAAGTACAAGACATATTTTCTTTGTCTGTCTGTCTGTTTTAAATTGAGAAGCCAACTGAAAAAAGACTGCGGTGTAGAGATAAAGAGAATGATTTAAAAAAAATAAAAAAATTTAAACTGTAGACAACCACAACCAACAGGGAACTTATTTGAGTGATTTCGGTTAAATGGAAAAACGGTGAGTTGTGTCTCCGAGGGATTTAAATAGGTTCCCACAATTTTCCAATTTTGTGTATCAAGCTGGAATATGATACACAAACTCAGATTGACTTATTTATTTTATGTGAAGCTTAAATATATTCAACATCAAACCACACAGACAGAATTCAGGTCAGTGTATCCAGCATGGCCTGAGACCAGCTGGATGTGCTGGTGCTCGGTGAAGCACTTGGTTTTACAGGGCTCAAGTCCCAGGACAGAACCTCCATAAATGAGGAATCTGAAGAATGTGGAGCACCGTGGTTGGTGTTCTTGGACAAGGTTGACAACTTTGACCCATAAAAAAAACCCCAAGTCTTTTTTAAAGGCTATTTTGGTCTATAAAGATTGATTACTTGTGAATCATCTGTACTGTATAGCTTTACATATAAAATACCCGTGCAGTGCACATATACACACAAGACACTGGAGCTGCACTGTGTTGTCCCAAAGGCTTCATCCAAGTGATAGATCTTTCTGGAGATGTTAAATATCTCTAGATTTAATGCACACAAGATGCGTAACGGGTCAACATCTTTTTCATGAGAAGTATCATAGTATTGGAAGGTAGAATCTGAGACTGTGAATGTTGAAATAATTATCTTAATGTCAAAAAGTGACAGATTTACATCACTGTACAATCTGCTGATGTCCATTGTTTGTGTTATGTTGACAGGCTTTGATGTGTCAGATCAGTTGCCCCTTGTCACCTTCCACATGTGGGAACTATTGCTGTAAAGCTGAACGAGATGAAAACATACAGTATGACTCCTAAATCTGGGTGATTGCCATGTACTAGATCTGTTCAATGTTGTTACAAGGTCTGTAATAATTTTAAAAGATGCTTTAAAGTGTTCAATACGAGTTAAACTCAGCTGACAGCATTTGTGGCATAATCTGGTATAAATACTCCAAAAACTATTTTGACTTGTTCCTCTTTCTCATTAAAAGAGAAGAAGAAACCAAATCGAGGTTGCAGTCAGGCACCTGCAATGAAAGTGAAAGGGCCAATTTCTGGAAGATTTAAAAGCATACTCTCTTAAAGGGTTACTCCACCCCAAAATGAAAATTTTGCCATTGATCACTTACCTCATGTCGTTCCAAACCCGTAAAAAAGCTTTGTTTGTCTTCGGAACACAAATTAAGATATTTTTGATGCATTCTGACAGCTCTCTGACCCTTCCATAGACAGCAATGTAATTAACACTGTTTACTAAAAGGTTCTTTGGGGGACCAAAAATTGTTCTTCTATGGCATCACTTAGAAAACCCTTTTTTTGGAACCTTTATGTTTAAAAGTCTAAATGTGAAGCTTATTAATTTTAGAAAAAACATGCTATGAATTTTAATTAGTTTAAAATAATAAATAAAAATAATTCAAGAATATTTACTACATTTTTCTGTTAAAACTTGTGTATTATTTGAGCTGTGAATTTGTTCTTCAGTCGTTTTAGATTTTTGCACGAAAAATTGGTGCAGTCAATTCAATAAATTTCACAATTAATTACAATTGTAAAGGCAGTAAATTTCACACACAATTACCAAAACACAACAAGTAAAACATTGGATTAAACATGAAATTTTGAAAAACTGAAATAGTATTTTCTTGTAAAACCTACTTCAATAATCTTTGTTCTATTTACTGCTTCGAAAAAGCATTTTTTACAATATAAGTATTGACATGGCATTGAAGCACTAAATTGTAAGCATTTTTTGCATAAAAATGTTTAACACTCATAAACTTAATGTTTATATCTTGCGGCTGCACTACTGAAACGAGAATGAGTGAGTATTTTTATGGTTACAGATTGGCCCCTTTCACTTACAGTTGCGTTACTTGTAACCCTGAATGTGGTGGTTTTGTTTTTTTGTTTGTTTTATTTTTTCCCCAAAAAAATGAAAGGAAGGACAAATTGAATCAGCATTGTACCACATAGTACAGTCAACTGAGCTTAACTAGATTTTTTTTTTTCAAATAAAAGGAGGGACAAGTTGAATCAACACAAAGTGCAGGCGATTGAGCTTAACTTGATTTAGACCACTTTAATGCTTTTCATAACAGCCTGGTAGGAAGTTTTGTTTCATATGATCTATGTCTTTCATTCAACAGGATTAGTTGTAATTTGATGGTCTTTTTGCAGACGAATGTGTCTTCAATAACCTCCAATATTTCCGTGTGGAGATCGATAGGCCTGCTGGACCAGCCACGCAGCTGTGAGTGGAGTTGTTTTTTCACAATTGCTTTGAGTGAGAATCTCTTGTAAATCTCCTTAGACATGCTGACATCTCTGTCACGATTACGAGTAAGAAAAAGACTCTCCGAGGTCTGGTAGAGTTGATGAAGCCTGCCATAGTCAAGAGACTGCGTGATTTATGACCCTGAGAGGACGCCATCGAGCCAACGGTACCTGCAACCCCTTTATACAGTCAGTTATACACTGATTGTTAAAACCCACCAAAATCAACACCGTAGGACAAATAAACACCCACGGGAATGAGATCTATATGATAAATGGAGAAGAGAGCGGGATCTGTCTGATAAACGGATAGGAAAGGTGGATCTGGCCGATGTATTAGACACACTCATCACCATCGCGTCTATAGAGCTGCGAGCTGTCTTGTCATAGCTGATAAATACCCTCTATTTGTCTGTCTAAAGCTACATGCTGAGAGATTTAATCATTTAGCTGTGTTAAATCAATGATAGACTCGCAGCAAGCCATTCTGTGCGAGCTGGGACTAAATTTAGCAGAAAAAGCACCGTTGCTAACCTCTGACCTGAAAAAAGCCATTTAAATCTTTTAAAATACTGTCAGTGGGACACAAATCAGTTCAGTGGAATGAATGGAACATTAGTGCCATTAACTGCATATGGAGGACGTTTAAGGGTATTTAAACAAGGTGTACTATGTAGTAAATATTGGTATTTAGGGAGAACAATGGTAAAGTGGGACACTTTTGGAAGTGTAGATTTTCCTTGCACTTTCTAAATGCCATATTATCTGACATTACACTTTAATGCAAATTTTCGGATATATACAAATTATACAAAATTCTAATTACTGGGGGGAAACAAAAAGAAATAAATGGACAGACATGACTAATTATTATTATTAAATTATTATTATTACATAAAATTATTAAAATAATTATTTAAAATGTTATAATTATTAATTACTATTATTAATGATATTACTATTAATAATAATATTAATTAGCATTTGGACATTTCTTAAAAAAAAAAAAACACTCCAGTCTATGCTAATAATAATAATAATAATTTAGTAGTAGTGTTTGTTTGATACAATTTATTTTTATTTATTTTGCAAAATGTGTCTTATGTTAAGGAGGCTGTTTTATAATAATTTATATATATTTTCAATAATGTTCACATCTTAAAAGATCATAAAACATAAAACCGATTAATAATGGTTTATTTATGCAAGTCCAACAAACAAACCAAGAAATAAGTATTAGTTCAAATAGACATTAAAATCACACTGTCAAAATTAAAAAAAAAAAAGAAAAGTAGACATTCTGCGAAATTTAAATCTACAAAGGAACCGCCACATGATATTCTAGCCTCTCTCTGCTGTTGTCTCTGTCCAAAAGTTCACTGTTCACTCTTTCTGGACTTTCTAAATCCAGCTGTGCTCTTGGGTTGTTGGATGCTCGTATTCTCTTAGTGGGACATATTTTCCTCAGCTGGTTCTGATAGCTCATTTTGTCCTTTTGAATCTTCTGGCCCATATTAGGGGCATGCAGACTGTTGTTCTCTTCCATGGGATGTTCAACAGATGTTTCAATGCATCCTGGGATCTGATCGGCCAGTTCCCTGTTGTCATCCAGTAAGTCCTGGTTATCAGCATAGTTCAGTTTCACTTTGATTCCTGCATAATATTTAAAGTCTCATTAGCAGTGTTTGTCTGATTATTTATCGGTGAAATGGTTTTATAGTGGACTAACCTGAGATATTCCTGGACCACCACGTTCTTCACTGTCAGCATATAGGTCTGGTCTGTCCAGGGTGTCCACAAACTCTGGGCTGTCTAAATTCATTGCTCTTTTGCGGCTCTCCTGCTGGTGTTTATCAGTATCATGTGGTTTACCAGTCTGGTCTTTGAGGTTCATTCTACCGGCAAAACTCTGAATTATGGGATCCATCTCTTTCATAAAGTCCAGATTTTGTCTGCCTGTGTCTGTGACCACAGAGTTGTGTTTTTCTAACAACATCTGGGTCCTTGGAGGTCGGTATCTCCCGTTTTCCTTAGGTCTGTCCATTTCCTGACTACTAATGTCCTCCATCACTGCACAGAATTGTAAGATGATATTTTCAATAAAAAAATAAAAAATAAAATATATCCAATGTATTTAGTGAGCCAAAACATGACTTATTTACAGATTTGAGTTTTATAGCTTTTAGTCTTGTGTCTGTTAGCTTTTAGACCATAAAAAGTTGACAAAATTCACTTTTATCAGACACAACTACTGTTGAAAGGTTTCTTTCAATGTTTTTTTAAAGACGTATCTTTAAAAGTCTGCATTTAGTTGATTAAATATTATTTCAATTTAAAATAACTCTTTTTAATTTTAATATATTTTAAAATGTAATTTATTCTTGGCAAAGCTGAATTTTCAACAGCCATTATGCCGGTCTTTCTAACATGCTGATTTGGTGCATAATAAATATTTCTCATTATTATCAATGTGAAACACAGATTCTTTGATGAATAGAAAATTAAAAAGATCAGCATTTATTTACCATAGAAATCTTTTGCAACATTATAAGTTTACTTACTCTTATTTTGGGTCAATTCCATGCATCCTTGCTGAATAAAAGTATTAATTTCTTTAAAGTAAACAAAATAAAACATAAAATAACATAAATTGACCCCAAACTTAGTGTATGTAATTTATTTAAATACTTAAACATTTGTTTAACATTGACAATCTCTAGCAGATTTGATCACATATACAGTATAAAACTACATACCTGTTGCTTCATCAATATGTTTGTTTGAGCCCTCAGTCACGTCTGTGTCCATACTCATACTCTCTATATAAACACACAATATCACATCAGCAGATATGTTAACAAACAGTAGCAGGGTGAGAACAGATGGAACTATTATGAGTTCCCATAATGCTCCTGTAATGCTTTGTGGGTGTCTGTTGACCAGAGTATGTCAGTGACAAAGCATACAAGATAAAAGAAAAAAATAATAATTTCAATGGGAACAAACATTTTATTTCAACAGTCACATTAGATCCAGCAGCATACCTGTGAGTGCTGGTCTCAGCCGTAACCTCTTGTCGCTGTCACCTTCTGAAGCAAACAGTATATTGAATTAGTTACATGCCTCTAGACAAAACGTGATTATATTTTACAGGCTGGAATGTTTCTGTCAAATAACTTACAAATGCCAAAAATCATCTAACAGCATGCATGCAGAATTATAATGAATATAATACAGGTCTCTACCTCTGCTGTCTTCAGTGGATGTTCTTTCAGCTAATCTGCTGTCTGTTTAAAAAGGAAATTAAGAAATAATAAATATCTAAACAACACGTACTATAAGTTTTAGCTTTATTTTTTCATGTGTTTTACTTGATTGATCACCTGAGTTGCTACTCTCAGTTGATCTCTCTTCAGCAACATCTAAGGAAAGACAAATTAGAGAGATCATGTGTTTTTAAAAATCAGTAGACAAAATCATATTCAATAATATTGTTAATTTACCTGCAATATCTACCAGATTTGGTTTGGGTGTTGTATTGGAAAAGTCTAAATTAATTAAAACACCTTTTTAGACACGTGAGTTTTTAAAGCATTATATCTAAAGTGCAAGCACATACGTTTTGATAAAAAAATAAAATAAGAAGAAATAATAAAACATACCAGCAGAGTTGACAACAATTTCAGAGGCTTTACATTCTGTATAATAGAGAGAAAAGTCACGTTAAATAATGTCTCGTTTAGGACTGTCAGGAATTTCTTAAATCATAATAATATACCAGTTTTTCCAACACTGTCTAATCACTGACCTGCAGTCGGATCTGTCAGATGTACAGGATCCAGAATCTTCTCTGTTGCTAAATCCATTTCTAAGGAAAAAGGGCTCCTGAGGTCAGAAACCAACAACCAATCGCACAATTGCTCTTCCCTTCACTTCCATGCAACAGACTCAAGAAAGATCATACTCTGAAGAAACAATTCACAGACCTGAGAGCGGTGTTGGATCAGTGTGGTCAAGAGGCAGATTCATTTCAAATGCATCTGAGGAGAGAATGTACAAAATCAGAATAAATAATGATTGTAACATGAAATGTAAAATTATTCCTTTAGCAGTAAAAAAAAAAAAAAAAAAAAGACATCCTCACCCTTCAAAAAACGTAACAAATCTTCATTTCCTTCTAACATATAGAGTAAATTGTCATTATAAATTATTTAGAATTATATTTATAAAATTATAAAATAAATATATAATTGTCTAAAACCTAAACACAAATAAAAAGAAGTTTACCTCTCATAGCTGCTGAATTAACAGCATTTATAAAGACTAGAACAGTCAGGCAGATGTTGATCCTGAGCCAGGAGGGAGAACGAAAAGGAAAATTACAACATTTTCCAAATGTTGATGTAAACGAAACAAACACACATTTAATATTGTCAAGCTGTCTCTCTCATTGTGCAATATCATTAATTTTACACCAGCACTCATAAAACAGTCCTACATATCTGAAAACTAGTAACACGGATCTTGTATTTTATTGTGGAAAATCCTGACTAAACATATCACAACAAAATAAATGGAAAAGAGAGTAGTTTGGTAACTTACAGCTTCATGTTGAGTGCTGATGTCCTTCTGAAGTGCTCGTGTGTCATTTGTGGCTTTATACGAGTGCAGGTCGCTGATCTGGACAATAGGGTCATAGATGACCCCTTACAGGGACACTGGAGATGAGGCCTGAGAAACCAGCAAAGACCTGTTTTACTCTGAATGGCAGGTGTGTTTTATAATAAGAAGGGGATGCATGGCTGAATTCACCCCATGGCATTTCCTTCCCTTCACAGAGATCCACTGAAGGATTTTGTTTGTGCCATTGTGAAGAAATAGGAAACCATTAGATTAAAGGCTTCCATCCATTAATTTAACTTATATACTTCTCAAAAGTAACACTTGAGGAAAAGATCTTTATAAAAAAATAAAAATAAATTTAAAAAAGCATCACATCAGAATTGATTTCTACAATGAGGATAGCAACGTTTAGGATGAATACAGGTAAAGTGAGACACTTTTTGATAATTTGTCATTGGTGTTAAAATGGTATTGTTTAAATGATATACCCTCCACACAATATGATTTAATATACTGATAATAAAGGAAGGAGTATTAAAAATTACAATTAGAAATGCTTCTTCAAACACAAATAGATCAAAAATCACAATTTTCTCAGGAGTTACCAGCTAATTGGGACACCTTTAATGTAGAGACACTTACTTCTAATTAGAACAAAATTTAAATTCAAAACCTAATGTTTTGTGGATATTTTTAGTAATATAAGAATGATGATTAAGTTTCAGTGTCCTACTTTACCTCTATTTAGCAACGCTTAAAAAAAAAAAAAAATATTCTGTAAGCACTTCTGTAACAATCCCCATTTGTTGAAATTACATTAAAAATAGCTTTAAAAAATTACAATTTTAAAATGTAAAAAAACAAAAACAATTCTCTTATACGTCCACTAGATGGCAGAAGAGGCTCAAGAAAGGAGGTGTTGGACCATGCCACAAACGTGCAGAACCCTTTGCTCCAAATAAACACTCCACAAAGCCAGGAAAAACAGGACAAATTAAAGACATTTCTAGCGCTATTACACACACTGGCTTTTTAATGCATGTGTCCATTTGATTTTTATTTCGTTTTATTTATGGTCAATTTACTTTATTTTTAGATTGTTGTGAAATCGCACAAAATAAGGTTTTAAACTATTCACACCGTCGCATTTTTGATAAAAAGTTTGCAAACATTTTAAATAGGAAATTAACAGTAAACGAAACAATTAGTTTGACGATTTGGTGAAGCACTACCTTGCTTACAAGAAAGAAAAAAAACGCTTTTCAGAATATTTGTATTTTTATGTGTGACAGTACTGGCTAATAACAGCAGTTACTGTTATTCTGTTTTGTGAGAAATTGTTTGAATCTGTAATAAATTACTAAACTCGAGAACTGCGAAACTTTAAACGAAAAAATAAACCTAGTTTTCAACGACAGCCAACAATTGGTTTCCTTTTTTTTTTTTTTTATTGAATTCCATATAAATGTGAGTGAGGTAGCCTCTGTTTTTCCCACCTGACTTCAAACATACCATTCACTGTATTAGAGAGGCTGCATTAAACGTACAGCTGAATAAAGCAAGTGACATGGTCTTTTTACTTAAACAATATATTTTCTCTTTTAAATGATTTATAAAACAAAAAAAAATCCTCTGCAAAAGTATCTATTGCAAACTTTAAATGAATGAATTTACAATACAGTAAGATATTTAGATTTGAACTCGTCACACTGAACACAGGCAGAGGACAAACATGAGTTCAGCCTCCACTACAGAGCTAGTCTTCAACATCTGATTATTTCACTACTGGACAAGACCAAAAGTAAGAACAATTTAAGAAACACTTAAACAATTAAGGTACTAAAGATTCAGTTTGTCTAGACAAAAAGCTTTGGGAGTGACACAAACCATCCACATTATATTCTTGTTTGTTCTTCACTCAGCCCAACCAAAGGCAAACCACAGTAAAACACAACATGCAATGCTAAATTGATATTTCACCTGTTTAATTGATTTAATCGTGGGGTAGAAAGAAATGTGTGTATTTCACTGAACAGTCGCCTCTCAAAAGAAAATTACAAAAATTCTTCATAGTATCAAACAAATGTCTGAAACTTCTTAAAAACAAAACAAACAAAAAAAGACAATTCCACTCATGCGTACACACTCACACAAACACACACAGAGAACTGAAGGTAACACAAAAATTGGCATATTATTGATTGTGTTACTCAGTAATTGGTACAAGTCCTTGAACAGCAACTAGTGAGGGTTTAACAAGATCCAGGACCAAATCCAATCAACCTGCAATATACACAAACCCAGCACAGCTGAAACAAGAGCTTCCATTATTGGTAAAAGAATGCTGTTACACAATGATCCAACACAAATCAGAAATGTTACAGTAGTTTTGATTGGATCTGGCCTTCAGTCCAAATGCAGAGCTGAAACATGACTCAAATCGGTGTTGTCTTGTCCCCATAATATTCTTCAAAACCAAGGAGAAAAAATAAAAATATCACTCCTTATCTGCATTTATACTCGGAGAGGTTCAATATATGACAAGGTTTTGTGAACTTTGTGACCAAGACTCGTTGTAAAAACAGGGACTAAAATACCAGGTACAACAAAACTTTTAAAAAAGTCTCCCAAAATACAATTAAAAATAAGTCAGTGAGTGAAATGGTTTGAGCACGAGAACGCTAGAGGGACATATAAAATTAATTTTATTATCCTTCTTCAGGTGGACATTTAAGTGTGTTTCTAAACAGTCACGGCGAGTGAAAGTTCACAACCGTTTGCTTTTCTAACTCACAGACAGGTGCAAAAACATCATGGGTTTCTTTTTGAGTTCACAAACCCCTAAACAACTGAGGAGAAAAACAAAATAAAACTGTAACTTAACATTAGTTCTGTGTTATTTGCAACATCATAAAAATAACCACAAATGAAATCATTGCCCCCCCCACCCCCTCACCACTGATTCACAATTCCAAGCAGGCCCACAGAAGAGAGAGAGAGACGGATAGAGGGATGTGAGAAAGAGAGGGGGGATGTTGGGGCAGGTGGTGTTCAGGGCTGGGCTCCAGCGGCAGTGGGCACTTGTGTGGCCATTGTGTTTGGGACAGGGATGACGGGCGAGCCGGCGCTGATGTTGGCGATGTTGGGCTGTGTGCTCGGAGTCATAGAGGCGATGCCTGCAGTGTGAAAGCCACCGACACATTTAACCTAGTGTACGTTGAAACCTGAGTATTTCTCTTAATAACATTCTTGGCAAATGCTTTTTAACCATAAGATTCAAGTTTCACCCAACGAACATTGTCATTTACTCACCCTCATATCACTTCAAAACGGTAAGACGTTCTTCTGTGGAACATAAAATATGATATTTTGAAAAAATGCTTGTTTTTGTCCATATAATGAAAACCAGTGGGGTCCAATATTGTTCTGGACTCCACTGACCTGCACTGTATGGAGGGGGAAAAGCGGCTACATCCTTCAAAATATCATCTTTTGCACTCTGCAGAATAAATCACTCAGGTTTGCAGTGACACAAGAGTGAGTGCATGACAGAATGTTCATTTTTAGGCGATATATCCCAAACAGAGGTGAAGTGCTGAGGAGAAAGGTAAACAGTTTACCTGCCATCAAGCTAGAAGAGCTGACAGGTGTGGAACTAGCAGCCATTCCTGCAGCTGGCGCTCCTCTGCCCTGGTCTTTAACTATAGGATCTATATAGAAAAACATGAAATGCATTCTCAAACTGAAGGTCCATCAATTACATCTGAAGCCAGTTATACAGTTACATTGAAATGTACTAACCCAGGGCTCAACAATAAGCATAGCCTTGTCCTAGTGTGATCATTTCTAGTGTTTTTGCCTATTGCATTTTATAGTCATTAAATCTTTTAATGCTGTTGAGCATTTACTTGTGAAAGTTTCATTGAAACGGTGTTAAAGTAAGACAAAAGTAACATTACCTAGCTGGCTGACAGATAAAATTGTTAAACTTGTTATTATGACATCAAACACATTGAGATAAACAAATCAATAGCGTAACTGCAATACATCAATGCTAACAGATTAGGTTTTGAATGTATAACTGTGAGAATTCAATTATAGCTTTGTCAATTGGGCTAGGGTTACCATTTATTCCGGATCAAATGTGACCCTGGACCACAAAACCAGTCATAAGGGTAATTTTTTTAAATTGAGGTTTATACATCTGAAAGCTGAATACATAAGCTTTCCATTGATGTTTGGTTTGTTAGGATAGGACAATAATTGAAGATGGAGATACGACTATTTGAAAATCTGGACTCAAGAGAGCGGAGAAAAAAAAAAAAAAAAAACAACAACATCAAGATACAGAGAAAATTGCTTTTAAAGTTGTCCAAATGAAGTTCTTAGCCATGTATATTACTAATCAAAAAATATGTTTTTATATACTTACGGAAGGAAATTTACAAAATATCTTCATGGAACATGATCTTTTCTTAATATCCTAATGATTTATGGCATAAAAGAAAAATCTATAATTTTGACCCATACAAATTATTGTTGGCTATTGCTACAAATTTACCCATGCTACTTAAGACTGGTTTTGTGGTCCAGGGTCACAAATAACTTAAATGCATCAAGTGATCGGAGACCTTGCAGGGTCATTATTCACTATATCCTCAATGTGTAATTAATTAGAGACTGGAGACGCATTCACAGGTTTTCAGGAGGAACTCACAGAAGTAAGGGTGGTCCATGGCCTCGCGGGCCGTCAGTCGGGCCTGGTGGTCATAACGTAGCAGCTTGTCCAGAAAATCCAGAGCCTCAGTGCTGACCAGGTGCTGATTCTCACTGTGCACAAACCGTTCCCATCTCTTCCGGGAGTGTCTGGGTGAACAAGTGAAAGATGTTAAAAATGGTACAAACTATCAGACTACTACAGACTATACACACACACACACACGGAACTATGAAGTTAATTATTTAAAGAAAATAAATAAAATAAAAAAATACTTCTTTTAGACAACTTGATAAATAGTCTGTCTATGCTGATCAACAGTTTATTAAAGTCATACCTGCCCAAAATGTCATTAAAGCGTGGGTCCAGCTCAATGTTATATTTGTCAATGTAATCATACAGGTCCTCTGTACCCAGAACTTTTGCAATTCGAACCAACTAGAAAGAAAAATAATCACATCAAAAACTAAATTCAACAGACAAATACCCAGCATAATAAAAGCACCCAGCAAATATTTCTTTCTACACAGCAAATTTATGAATTCATCAGTTGAATGACTGAACTTCCCTGCTATTTGTTTTTAATAAACAAGTCTGTTCATGCTAAATTCAAAAATAATTATTTGACCTGGTCATAGTTGTCATGTCCATGGAAAAATGGTTCCTTCCTGAAGATCATACTGGCCAGCATGCATCCAAGACTCCACATATCCAGACTGTAGTCATACATCTAGATACAGACCAAAACATTTTTTAGAACTCAAATTTAAGAATAATTTTTTTTTTTTTAATTAAAATTACGTTCTAGAAAATTCACATCCTGAATTTTAGGACACTAACCTGATAGTCCACAAGCAGTTCAGGACCTTTAAAATATCGGGAAGCCACACGTACATTGTACTCCTGGTTTGGGTGGTAAAACTCAGCCAAGCCCCAATCAATCAAACGAAGCTTTAAAAAGTAAAATGGACATTCAACAAATCAAAATTAAAAGGTCAATGAGGTAATTTTATTCAGCAAGGATTTACCTTTTAACTTTATAAATAAATAAAAAAACACTGAAAATATTAAGCACCATGACTGTTTTTAACATTGATAAGATAAGAAAAAAAATATATTTTTACTTGAGCATCAAATACACATATTAGAATCATTTCTGAAGGACCGTGTGACACTAAAGAATGGAGTAATGGCTGCAGAACATTCAGCTTTGCCAACACAGAAATAAACAAAAAATGCTCAATGTTCAGTAAAATCTTAACTTGGCCAATACCTTTCTGTGCTCATGGTCAATCATGACATTGTGTGGCTTTACGTCTCTGTGCATTATTCCCATACTGTGGCAGTAGTCGAGAGCCTGGTGATAGAAGAGCGGAGATACGAATTAGATACAACATCAATTTGAGCAAAGCACTTGGGTACGGTTGAAACTTTCTAAACTAAGGGCAAAACTAAAACCATTTTGCCACCGCAAAACAAGCCAGACAGACAGGATGGTTTTGTTCCATGATATCGCTCAATAAAGACCAACTTTTAATAATTTTTATTTATATTTTTAGTGATCATCTTACCTTAAGAATTTCATACATGTAGAAGCGGATGTCATAGTCTGATAAAGTTTGATACAGTTGCTGTGAAGAAAAAGATAGTTTACTACAACATCAAATTAAACAAATTCTCTATGGAGGGGTATCCAAAAAAACAAACAACAACAACATCTCTAACCTTGAAGTCTGTGTTGTTAACATGCTCAAAAACCAGCGCTGGTGTTCGGGACTGTACATTGAAAATAAAGCAGAATGGGTTTTAAACATGATAGCACACAAACAAACTCACACATATATACTTTGTTCCAGGTTCCAAGAAAATAAACAATTAATAATAAAAAAAGATTTTTTAAAAAACCTTGTCTTTAAGTTAGAAAGACAATGGAATGCCCAATATTTTCATAAACATACCACAGGATCCTTTATGATGTCTAAAAGCGTTATAATGTTGGGGCCTCCTCTCAAGTTCTCCAGAATTTTTATTTCTCGTTTAATTTTCTTCTTTTTCACTGGCTAAAAACAGAAAAAAGCAAAAAAAAAACAAAAAAAAAACATAAGCATACACTGACATATCTCCAATCAAATCTTCTATACAAGTGTGAAAGCAAACATCCAAATATACCTTGAGTATTTTGACGACTACTTTCTCATTGTTAGTGATGTTTATGGCTTCAAATACTTCACTGTATTTTCCCCGGCCAAGCTTTCGCACTAACTGATAGTCATCCTGATTTCTGCAGAACACAAACAATGCGAGTTCAACACACTGAACGTGTCAAATATACCATGCATGCCAGAATAAGTAATAAGCAGCACATTTGATCCAAGCCCCTGAAAGAGAACAACAAAAACTATCCACAGGGAAAATGCTGCATAATTATAGGTCAAATTGGCTATTTATAGCGCATGTAATTTAAAGGTGCTAAAAATTCGAGAGAACGCACCCCCAGTCCACCACATGAGATTCATAGTCCCAGTACTCTCTGGGTCGCTGTGTGTTTACATCAGGGTAAACTCGAGAGCGACTTGGGACAGGGCCAGACATATTCTACACAAGGTATTCCCTGAAACACCTGGAAAGACAACAAAATATAATACTGAAAGGTTGCAGGACGACCAAAAAGATGTTTTACAAATCTAACAATGTTGAATAAAAAGTAAATAAAAATTATGAATTGTATGATCTAGACTGGGGTTTTCAAAATGGAGTAAGAAAGTGAATTTAAAGTTTATTTAAAAAAAATAATAAATGAAGAATGCTAAAAGTAAGTAAATAAATACATCTAAAAGTACAGTACTATAATGAATTGTTAAAAGAAATTATGTAATATTAATTAATTAATATTGACATTATATTTTTACAGTTTAAATTAAGTTTCTATAAAAAGGAACCATATAAAATGCCTTTGAAATTTTAGAATGATAACATTTGCGGGTCAGTAGCATCTAAAATATTGAAATCCCCAGGTCTACGTTAATTTCATAAAGCTCATAAATATACTTCTACAGGTTATTACCTTGGAGGGTTCCTCCAAGCAGCAAATGAAAGGTGGAGCTGATGAAGGCAGATGTGATGACTTTATGGTGGCGCATAGGCTACAAAATAAATACGCCTGTTAAGACATCTGATAATCAAGTAAACCACTTTAATTTGAAATGTAATATTTCCAGAAGCACCACACAAACAACACACCTGATTGTAATTTGAATGAAAGAGGACATCCAGGAGCTTATTCAGGAGACACAGCAATCCTATAAGTCATTCCTCATGGCCCTCCAGATGCTGGAAAACACAAGGATGTTGTAAACTTTACAGACACAGCTGTGCAACATCTGCCTGGGTATCAAAGTACTGATTTATGGACCAACGTCCATTAATAACCAACCAGATTACTGTACTGCCATAGTCATTAGACTAACAAATTGCTGTTCGTGACAAGCCGTGTGATCTTACTGAATGAATTACTAATTATTAGAACTACATGAATTAGCTTAATAAAAGCAGGGGTGGGAGAGAAACACAGCACAAACACACGGAACACAAAAAATGCCTAACTAGGGATGATATTTAAGCATTACATAACCTCCATTACAACGAAGAACACTAGTACATTTTCCCTTAAATCAATATCTTGTTTTGAGCCACAGGCCTTATGACACAGCCAGAGAAACCGGTCAAGCTCAATGGACAGCTTTTCTACATTCCCAACTTCATCTACATATAATCCACATTATTAATTCCAAACAAGTCATATAAACAATAAAATTACAGGATTTCTAAGAATCTTATTATCAGCTTCCAAAACAGCTGTTAGTTAGCCAGCTAACCGCTAACTAGCATAGCGTTTGCCACGCCTAAGTCATTTCTAAAACATTTCCCGACGCATTTAGCTAATTTATCCTCTAAATTGTTTATTACAATTTAAAACACATTATACAAGCATAAACTAGTCACTATGTGAACTCGGGGCTAAATATCTCAATGTTTTATCGCAGAAACGCTGCTAGCCGAACGTGGCGCGACACGCCACATCAAAGCTAACGCCGCTAGCTACTTTCGCACAAAAGATTAAACAAATTTGTACGAGAAAATAAAAAACAACCCATATTGATAAGAATTATAAAACATACACGAAGTTGATATTTGTGTTTAATCGGACCTTGAATCAAATAGTCCGTTTATGTCTGTTTTTATAAAGAATACGCGACGGGTTTTAGTGGTTAGCAAATAGCACTGGCACGCTCTAACTGTGTCGCCAGCAAATAACACGATATGTATTCACATAGGCATGTATTAGTAGCGTAGTGCCTTACGTGTGTGTCCTTATCTGAAGGAAATATTAAAAAGTCAAGTCATGTAGGAATACAAGTATCAGTAGGTCGTAAATGCACACTGCATTACCTCTCGGCGTCTCCTGGTAGACAATATGGCGGATGCTGCACCGGAGAAAGGCTGCGTTTCAATACCTAACGAGCTGCTCGAAAAAACCGGTCGGAACACGCATGTGATGTCTAACGATGCTTACTACGTAGGCGGCTCACTAGGATTTCAGACACGGCCAGAAAGAGAGACCGCGCAGACACACAGACAGACCGGTTTCCATAATATGTTGCATATACATCGTGTGTGTGAATGTACATGAATGTCTTGAACTGAATGTCTGTACAGACAGATAGAAAAGACACTGTTTTGTTGTTGTTATTTTATTAGTTAATTTATTTCTTTATGTATTATTGTTAATTAATTATTTATTTACTTAATTGGGCTATTTTTGCATTGGCTACATAGGCATAATATTTCCCAAAAAGTATTCCTGCTTTTATTTTCCCCTGCTTGTTTGTTTCAGCGTCAGATCTGTGCAGATCTTCCAAATTTAGAAGTTTTCTCATTTTACTGTTTAGTTTTCTGCAGATTTGAATACATTTATCTCAATAGATGTTACTACTAGTACTAGCAATGTTCCCTCTAATTGTTTTTCTTGCTGAGCAAACCTTTTCTCTATTGGGCGGACATTTCGGCCACCTGAGCAAAAACATTCTTACCATACATGTACAGCGCGCACACAAAAAAGTGTGTAACTTTTAACTTTAATATGCTATTTATATTTGATTTGACCCTTGATGTAACTAAATGATGTACATTTTAGGTTACCTGAGAAAACATTTTTACAATACAATACACTGCCGTTCAAAAGTTTAAGATAAGTACATTTTTTAAAGAAGTTTCTTAGGCTCATCAAGGCTGCATCTATTTGATAAAAAATACTGAATATTATTTCACAAAATAATATTGTGAAATATTATTGCAATTTAAAATAAAAAGTCACTACTATTCAAAAGTTTGGGGTCAGTAAATTTTTCTTTCTTTATTATTATAATTTTTTTTTTATTAATACTTTTATTTAGCAAGGATGTGTTAAATGGATAAAAAGTGATAGTAAAGACTTATATTGCTAGAAAATATTTATATTTTTTATTAATGCTGTTCTTTTTAACTTTTTATTAGCCTAATCAGAAAAATCAAAGAAAAAAAGGTTCCACAAATATTAAGCAGCACAACAGTTTCAACACTGATAATAAATCAGAATATTAGAATGATTTCTGAAGGATCATGTGACACTGAAGACTGGGGTAATGATGCTGAAAATTCAGTTTTGCTTCACAGGAATACACTATATTTTAAAATATATTAAAAAAGAAAACCAATATTAGAAATTGCAATAGCCTAAGAGTTCACAATATTAGCCTAATGTTTTTTTTTCTTCTGTATTTTGATCAAATGAATACAGCCTTGATGAGCATAAGTGACTCCATTAAAAAAACAAGGCCAATTATTTATTAGGTTATAGGCCTAACATAATATAATATCAAAACAATGAAGCATTTAAACTGATAGAAGAGAATAGAAAACAAACTGAAGCATTTAAACTGAGATCTGTAAGTTAAATATTTAAAATAAATAAATTAAAAAAAACGTGAACATGTGAGTTCTTATATAGCGATCTAAACATCCCTATTAAGTACAGTTTGCACCTGTGTGTGACTGTAAAGGTCTCGGAGTTTTGTTACCGCTATTTCCAGCACTTAATCAAGCCACTCTTCTTCAATTCATGAGGACGTGTTATTTCACATGCCATTGCGTTGGCTCTCGATTTGAGCTATTTCGTCCACAACCATTGAAGTAGGCTATTTGGTTTCTACAGCGACTCATTTGGCGCACATCATTCTCTTTCTATGAAACCTATAAACCGAATTCACCGGTTCTAACTCTATAGCGGCACCAGCTCTATAGCGGTTTACCCGAGCATTGCAATTCTTTCGTTTTTACTAGAATACAATCAAATGGCTTTCATAACTCATTTTTGCGTGTGCGCGGCTTAGAGAGAACATTGGTTACTTCCAGTACCTGATCGTTTCAATTAAGCCTGTACTCAGTTGTATGATTGTATTCCTTCCATACACAAAGAGAGAGAGAGAGAGAGAGAGAGCACATCATCCCACACTGGACCTCTGCCATCTCTACGACCATGTCCACCTCCGTAAAGACAGTGTTCGTGTGTTTGCCAAAACTCTTAAAGACGTGGCCCTGGGCCGAACCCCTAGCAGCTCCCCAAAGAACGCTAGAGCAGCCACTACTCTTCAGCCAGCGAGACACTTTCCCCCAACAGCACCACAAAACATCACCTCTCCAGGATCTGCTGAGCAGTACTCTACAAACTCTACCCACACACTAAGCCACTATGCACCCACCCCACCACCCTGAACCTGTACCTCGACCTAGACCTGTATTTTGACCTCAGCCTGGACCTGGACCTGCACTTCGATCTCAACCTCCACAGCCTGCTCTCTACTACCATCAGCCTACACCGCAGCAGCTGAGACCCCAGCAGCAGCAACACCCTGCACCACAGGACCCTCTCTCCTGGGACCAATATCAGCACAACCACAAAAGACCCAGAGCAGCTCCAGCGAGGAACAACAGCATCTCAACAGAGCAGCAGCCTGGTCCACATCCACAACTCCACCGCCCCGAACAGCAGGAGCAGAGGAGTTATGCCGCAGCCCTAAAAGGGCCAAACCACACCAACCTAGTAGAGATTAAGGACCTGCTCAGACTTGTATGCCCGTGAGGCAGTTGGTCCAAAATCAACCTGATCTCACAGAATTCCGTGTAATGTTCACGGACTTAATTAACCTACGAATCTGTGGTGGCATCACGGAATCGCCGAAAATTCCGTGCTGGGCTCACAGAAGGCATCAGCCGTGGTCCATGCACGGATTCACTGGTTCAACACCAGCGCTGCATCGGACCACGTAAAAAGAGTGACTCCGATGCAGTTATACTTTCACTGGAGTACCTGACCCCACCCCTACCCTAAACCTACCCAGTTCTGAACAATAATAATGACGATTATGAAGGTAAAATGACGTCAAAAAGATTTGCATGCGCAGGGTAAGATTTGTGAAAGTGTACATAAGATAGCAAGCGTAAATTAATTTTGCATTCTCAAGAAGAGAGTTGTAAAAATTTGCAGCCTTTTACTGTTATTTGTAAGTGTATATCAAGTATTGTGAAACTGAAACTTCATGCTAAGGCAAAATAAATATGATCTGTATTCTTCTGACTTTCATTTTTCCGCGCTTACACTTTTGGCGCTGTTGTTTCGCCCAAATATAGCCAAAAGTATTGCAAGCCTGTGCCCAGTGTTTTGCAATTGAAAACAACCGTATAAAGAACTGCAAAACGGATTGACTGCGTAAAACCAATATGTGTGTGTAGAAAAAAAATCGTTGCAACTGTCTAAATGACTTCTTGCGCGCATAGAGCAAAATGTTCGCCAAATAACCCGCTGTGTACGTCTGCGTCTTTGCGCTTGCAGTTTTGGCACGATTCTCTATGAAGGTAAAATGACGTCAAAAAGATTTGCATGCGCAGGGTAAGATTTGTGAAAGTGTACATAAGATAGCAAGCGTAAATTAATTTTGCATTCGCAAGAAGAGAGTTGTAAAAGTGCAAATTGCATTTCAAGCGTAAGAAAAAAAGATTTGCAGCCTTTTACTGTTATTTGTAAGTGTATATCAAGTATTGTGAAACTGAAACTTCATGCTAAGGCAAAATAAATATGATCTGTATTCTTCTGACTTTCATTTTTCCGCGCTTACACTTTTGGCACTGTTGTTTCGCCCAAATACAGCCAAAGTATTGCAAGCTTGCTATCTTATGTACACTTTCACAAATCTTACCCTGCGCATGCAAATCTTTTTGACGTCATTTTACCTTCATATTAGACATCCATCAATTAGTGATGAAAAAAATTGCCGCGCTGGTGGAAACAACACGAGACTGTGCCGTGACTGTGAAGAGCGGCTCGACGGTGTTTAGAGTCCCGCAGCAGCAGAGCGCGCGCCGTCAGCGCAGCTGAAGAGTTCTGCTTCAAATACACGCAATACGCTGAAGCTTGCTGCAAAGCCCCAGCAAACGTAATTACCATGAATGTGTCAGGGGGAAATAGTAAGGAGATATTTGAATTATTTACTAATAAACTAGTGTTTTCTGTGTCAGTGTCGCAAAGATGAAGATCCTGACTCGCCATCTCTTCATTAGACGCGCATTTAGAGAGAAGTGCATCTTCACTTATTAATGAAAGTTTGTGTTATCGATTTGATTTATTTCGTTAAGTGGTAATTTAAAGCTTTCTATAGATATATTTATCATGTCTGTGAGGCATGTATTCGCTGACTTTCGGTTCATTTTTGTGAAGCGCTGCTGTTCAAGATGAGACGGCGCATCGTTTTATTTATTTTATAAAAAGTTTTTTTAATATTGTGAGTGCACACAAATAAAAGTAGACCCTTTACAATTCCGAATGATGTATTATTCTTATGAGCAAAAATTACGGCGTAAGTTGTTTTCATTGAAAAAAATGCAATTGATTGCGCTGGCGCCTCCATGTCCTGCGCTTTAACTTCCACTCTCCGCACAAACTACTGGATGCAGCGCACATTTATATAGGTTTAACGTTTAAACATTGTTATATGCTTGAACTGTTTTAGTATATCTATAGATTGTATTTTAGGCAAGTCCTGATGATTTGAGAAGGCTAAATTCGTAATCGTTACTTTAAGAAAGAATAAACTTATCTAAGGAACAAAAAAATGCTCCAAACGTTTTTCTAAATTAACTAAATAAAAAAACGAAACGAAATTTCGAAAATTCGCCATTACATACAAAACTGAACTATTTTAATAGCTGAAACAGTATAACGCGATCGCGGGGGATTCTACCAGAACGTGATCTGTACTGAGGGGGACAACAACCCACTTTCCAGGAGAAGAAATGCCAGTGTTGCCTCCTGCTCAGGGCACTGTAACTACCACGCCGCTATTTCAGTTTTGCTTTAAATATTTAGTCTGGGCGTTTATAATAAATGTTTATAGTGAATGCCACTGTAATTTTTGTTTGTTTTTTACTTATTTTCATTCCGTTTTCTGTTATTAACACTGCTAAATTTACAGGATTTTTTTGGAGTGAAGGGAATATGAATACATGTTTCTAATGTTTGTAAACGTTTAGTTTATTTTACATTATTTATGAATGAAATGATAAAATGTGTCTTACACACAGGGGCGGATCTAGAAAATAATTTTTAGGGTGGCAAAGGGGTGGCACGGGGTCTAAGAGGGGTGGCAACATCAAAGCAAGCCCCCATGCATAGTTTTTGGGGATATGCACAAATATTGCATTGCCGTTAAGTAATCATCGGTCACACTTTATATTAGGTGGCCTTAACTATTATGTACTTACATCAAAAAATAAGTACAATGTACTTATTGTGTTCATACTGTATTTGCAAAACACTATTGCTGCTATTCCCAGGTGAAAAAGAAATATATTTAAATTGTGCTTTTTCAGACACACTTAATATATTTATATTATACTGTACTAATTGCATATTAAATGTATTATTTTGAAACAACTTTAAGTATATTAAGTGTATTTCAAGATATGCTTAAGTTCAATTTTAATCTATTTGTAATATATTTAATATATTGAAATTGTGTTAAATTGGAACCACTTTAAGTATATTTAGTGCAATTTAAGTGTATTTTTAAAAATACATTTAAAATGTACTTTTAATACTTCATGAACTACAGGTAAGGTATATTTGAAGCATCGTTTTAATGTGCTTCAAGTACATTTCAATTGTATTTCAGCTCATTAGAAATGCATTAGCATTACACTACTAGTATATTATATTATATTTATTAGTATTATATTTTTCAATATATACACACACACGTACACTTTGATATTTAGAAAACTTCAAAGTATGTTTATAGTAAATAAACATAAAAGTAAATACAAGTATGTTTATAGTATTTTTGTATTACTACAAATATACTCAAGTACATTTTAAAACATTATACAAAAAACATAAATGAAAACAAGACTGAAATGCTATGGAAGAGCCATCTTATCCATATGTAGAACATTTCAGTTATACCTGTATTACTGAAAAGTAAAGAATTTTACATCAGTGAATAAATAAAAATTACAATGCAATTTTCTGAAGAAAAAAAACATATAAAGTGAATAGATGTGTGTGCAAAGACTGAAGATGATAAAGTTCAAGCAACAGAATAGGGAGGGATAGAGGGGTTTTGGAGGTGGACGAGGAGATGATGTAGGGATGGTGAGAGGCAAAAGTGCGGGGATGATGGCAGGATGTGGTGAAGGGATGGTGATGGGAGGATGACGATGATGCCCTAGTGGCTTAGATGGTGTTTGGCACAGACCCAGAGCGTCCCAGTGCTGACAACACACGGCGGAGTCGAGGGAGGGAGGAGCCAAGATGTAGATGGTGTGGCTGCCGACATCTGGGGGCCGACCGATGGAGACAGAGCTGGTGGATCCGAAGGCGCAGACGGAGGGCTGATGGAGCTGAGCATCGTCGCAGGTTCCGGAGACCTGGGCACAGCCTAGTCAGTAGTGTCTTGCAGCTTTAGAAAAAAAACAAAACAGAAACAAAATTAGATAACAGATTTTTACATGAATGACTGAAAAGAAGCACAAATTAGCTACCTGGAATGGACCCATTGCTAACGTTTTTCTTCCAAGATTGACCGAATCCCCCTCTATTAGGCCTGATTCAAAAATCTCTATAACAGAGGAGATGCGACATTAAAATATACTTACTATTCCTTTCCATGTCTCTGCACTCAGATTTAAGTTTGTCTTCTATAGCAGCTGATCTGAAAAACAACAAATGTTAATATTTCTCACACGCACACACACACAAAAAAGGCAAATGATGATTGATGATTTGTTTTCTATTTAAGAATGACAGAACAATGTACCTGGTCGGAAATATAGTCACAAACCTTACCAGTCTCAGCAGTTTCAGATGTACGCTTTTATAAGCAACCCTTCTTACAATTTAATCTTTGTTCTTATCTGTAATGAGAAATATATATATTAGAAAATAAAGTCATAAGGTTGTCAAGCTTGAACAAATATAGACACCAATCAACGAACACTACCACAGTTTGCTGATCAGCTCAAGACAAAGTAATTGTATGTTCATAATCATGGTTTTTCAAAGATCATTAACCTCATTACAATGAAGCCAAATTGTTCAGGAAATCAGAAATAAATATACTTCATGTTGCAAATAAAAGAATGTTAATGTTAACTAATTTTATTTAATTTTTTTCTGCCAATGCATGTGTCAAAAACATGACTGGTACAGACAAATAACGTTAATTAAATACAAATCTTACCTGAAGTCACAGTGAGGTTCTGAAGCCAGACGCCATACACGCTCGCAGAAGCTGGTAAAAATAAGAACATACCGCTTTATGCCATGGTCGCTTTATGCCAAAGATTCATCAAAGATGTTCACGTTTCAAAAAGTTCATCGCAAAAAAAACATCGCCAAAGTAATCCATATGAATTGCGTGGTTTCCTCCAAGCGCCCTAAAGAGACACGATCGCTCTATATAATATAATACTGTTTAAATTTAGACTTATATTCACATTCAAGGGACATTTGCACAAGCATCATATTTGATTTACGAAGCTCTCTGCTGCGAGCTCATTATCATACGAACCAATCAGAGCCGTTCAATGGCTCTGGAACCAATCAGGTTTAGTCTGTGTTGTTTGAATTTAAACACAAATAAACGTGTTTTTTTTCTCATTTCAGATATGATGTTGAAATCCTTGTGGGAATTTCAGAAATGTATATTAGAAAATAAAGGCGTCAAGCTTGAACAAGTTTATAAACACCTAGCTTATTACAATTAATGTATCATGTAATGAACAACAGCCTAATCAACCAAAGTAGCATAACCCATATTAAACAACATATTTTAAATACTGCAATGGTTAATAATATTTGACAAAGGTTTGTACATTGTAAATGTAAAAATGTTTTTCAAAATATCATACTTTTCCAAATATTAAAATTATAAATACATAAATAGTATTTAAAATATAACCATGTGTAGGCCTACTGCAATATAAAGTACATTAAAAACCTACTAAAAGTGTAATCATTTTGTTATGTTCTTACACAAAGTACACACAAAATATATTTTAAGTAAGAGTAACATAAGTGTGTTTTTTGTAAATACACTAAAACGTCACCAAAAGTATGCTTGTGTTTAGCATATTCCTTAAAAGTGTAATTAAGAATATATTTATTAACATAGTATTTCTAGTATACTTTTTATAAACACATTAAAAGTATGCTTCTGTTTAGCATATTTCTTAGAAGTATAACTAAGCATATATTTAATACAAAAGTACTTCTAGTATACTTTTTAGAAATATATTAAAATGCAATTCAGTATATTTTTAATGCACTTCAAATAAGCATGTTAGAATACAAATGTATTATAAACATACTACTTGAATTTCAAGTATATTTAATACATTTAATACTGTCTTTTCACCTGGGTTGAGGTGGGATATGGGTAAGGTTAGGGACAGGTTTGGTGGTATCAGTTCACTTTAGGTTTAAGGGTGGGTTAAGGTGTAAGGGATGGGTCAACAGTGTAATTATAAATGTAATTACAGAAACTAATTACAGATGTAATTACATATAGGTATTTTTAAAAATATAAGTACAATGTAAAAACATGTATGTACACAATAAGTGCATTGTACCAAATGATTAATTCAGATGTAAGTACATAGTAGTTAAGGCCACCTAATATAAAGTGGGACCTAATCTATACTGTTTAAAATGAAAAATAAATAACGACATTTCAATATCCATCATGGCACCCAGTCAATACACAATATATACAAAAAACTTTAACAAGTTATAAATGTTTCTGTGCTTGTATCATTAAAGAAGACATTCTGTTATTACCAGAGGTGGGAATGTCTGTAATCACCCAGAACACACTATCAATAGTCTAGCAACACCCCAGCAACTGCATAGCAAAAGCCTATCAACCACCCAGAATGTCCTAGCAACCAACTAGCAACACTTTAGCAAACATCTAGAACATCTAACTGACCAAACTATTTATGCTTCTTAAACAAGACTTTAAGACAAGCCAGCATAAATTTGTCTTTCAAACTGTTCAATCTAGTTATTACAGGTATTCTTAAATGCTTACTATTCAAATACACAGATGACTTTCCTGCCCAGTGAACACTCATGAGATCAATAACACTTAACAAAAAACTCTTATTAGGATTCAGGAATTATTTTTGCAGCTCAATGTCTATTACAGTATACAACATGAATTAAATTACAGATAATAATAATAATTCAGCAATGAACTTTTGGGAACAGATCATTTTCATTTTACTACTGCAAAATAATCTTGCAGTAGATGAAAAACACTAGAAAAGTTCAAATACCAAAGAATTGTATATGAACTTGGTATGCACCACAATACAGTACAGTACAAAATAAAATAACATTTAAAAAAGTAAATTCAGCATCCTCTGCACATTTGGTCAAATTTCATTACAGAATACAGTACTTCAGCAGTTTCCTGGTCTCCTGACACAAGACTAGCTATTTCTCTAGGCAGTCATTTCTCAGTTCTGCAAACATACAGTAGGCCTACACATAAAAAAAATGGCTACAAATAAAATTGGACAGTCACATGTTTGAAGGTGTACAACATGTGCAGCAGTTTACTGTACATATAGAATAGTGAAATTTCCATCATCTAATGTACTGGTACTGTACTGTAATTATACTGAATGTGTAAGTATAAAACCCATGTATATTATTCGTTCAGCTCTCTTCTCTCTCAGTTGATTGGTGTCATCAGTTTTGCTACCTAATGTTTAACTTACTCATTGTTAAACTTTTTGAGAAATGTGTCTTTGTTTTGAGAACTGAATTAATGATTTGGGAAAATGGGCCAACTAAAATCAGTTATGTTAACAATCGAGAAAACTGCAATACAAGATTCTTACCTAACTCTGCTTTTTCGTGATCGGCATCTTCTTATTGATTCCATGTTATTGTTTCGTCCGATATGGCAGAAAGGCCTCTATATCCATGATGAAAGTGGAGCGAGCGGTCGGAGAATCGGATCACCAAACAATTACGGGATGAATCTCAGACACATCCGGACGGGATTAGATTTCTCAGAGGACTTCTGAATAAACCGAGAAGCAGTATCTGATTCACGAACCAATGTAAAAACAATTCATTAGTGAATGGGCTGCGCTTTGTCTTTTTGACTCAAAAAGAACCGGTTCTTAAGAGTCATTTGTTAATGTAGCCGACTACACTGGGCGCGCTGCGTGCGCGTGCAGCCATCTTGCACCATCTCGCGCTGTCATCGCCGCGGCTGAAAAGTAGCACATGAAACACTGCTTACATTTATATTTTATTCTGTGATAATTCTGGGGTGGCAGGTGGGGTGGCACAGCTTTTTCTTAGGGTGGCAATTGCCACCCCGGTAGATCCGCCCCTGCTTACACATCAATCGACTTGTACCCCAATGCAACTTATCTGTGTGTCATAAAGTGCTCATAAAAAAGGCAGAGATGGTGCAAGAATAGAACTGCCATATATGTACAAGTATACATACAGTACAGTAGTGTGTGTCAATTTAATAAAACAAACAAAAAAAAAATCAAAGCTTCATTTGTCAAACATATAATGCAGCCCCTCACTTGGTGCGGAAAACTTGATGTGGCCCACGAGTCAAAAAGTTTGCCCACCCCTGCTCTAGAGCAATATTAAGATTGTTGAATTTTTACATTTGTTGACAAAATTAAGTCATTAATTATTACAATGTGGAACATACAAGGTATTAATTCATCCAGTTTTGGTAACAAAACCCAAACCTCAGATTTCAGAAAAAACATATCAGATATGGACTACCAGAATACTACAGGAAACATGGCGCAAAACTGATGAAGTCACTCTTTGTCCCCCAGGATACTATGAAATATTTTGATCCTCTAGAAAACATAAAAAAATCACATGTCGAAGAGATTCAGGGGGCATCATAATCTGGCACAAACAAGAAATTGACAAATATATCCAAACAATTAAAAAAGAAGAATCACATATCTGGCTCAAAATCAACAAGCACCTAAAGATGTTTTCTTATGTGCTCTCTATATTCCTCCCTCTGAATCTCCATCCTATAATGAGGACATCTTTGAATCTCTCCACAGTCAAATTAACCACTTCCAGGCCCATCTAAATGCCATGACAGGATCTCATCCCGACTACACCACAGATAACGGGAATAACTATATTTTGGGACAGAGCTTCCCACAAAACATTGTAAACTTCCAAAGAAATAACTCTGATGACCAAGTGAATAAAAACGGGAAGCTTCTGATCGAGCTCTGTCGAAGCCTCGGTCTGTACCTCGTCAATGGCAGGGTGAAAGGAGACTCTCTTGGAAGGTACACCTATAGTTCATTTCATGGTTGCTCAACAGTTGATTATATGATCACAGATCTAGAACCGAGGACTCATAACGCCCATATTCAAGAGTGGAGACAAATCAGACCCAAACAATTACAGAGGCAGTGATCTGGGGAAGCTGTTCTGCAATATCATCAACACAAGACTTTACACTTCCTTACAGAGCACAATGTCCTCAGCAAAAGTCAAATTGGATTCTTACCAAATTATAGAACAACAGACCACATCTTCACCCTACACACCCTGATCGACAAATATATCAACCAAAACAAAACCAAAATATTCGCTTGCTTTGTAGATTTCAAAAAGGCCTTTGATTCAATTTGGCATGAAGGTCTGCTGTCAAAACTTCTAGAATCAGGTATTGGGGGTAAAACATACAATATTATAAAAACAATTAAAATTGGAAATAAACGAACAGAATTCTTCACTCAAGGGCAGGGTGTGAGGCAGGGCTGCCCACTATCACAAACCCTCTTCAATATTTACATTAATGAATTGGCAAAAGTCCTGGAGCAATCAGCAGCACCTGGCCTCACGCTACATGACTCCAACATTAAGTTCTTGCTGTTTGCAGATGATCTGCTTCTGCTGTCTCCAACAGAGGAGGGTCTACAGCAGAACCTAGGCATCCTGCACAAGTTCTGTCAGACCTGGGCCCTGACTATTAATCCTAACAAAACTAAAGTACTAACATTTCAGAAAAGACCCAGATGTCAGGGAAAGAGACACAATTTCACCCTTGGTACGACCAAAATTGAATATGCCACAAACTACACATACCTCGGGCTGAAGATAAGTGCAACTGGTAAGCTAAATTTGGCTGTGAATGAACTGAAATAGAAAGCAAGAAGGGCCTTTTACGCCATCAAAAAATCTATTTAAATCGAAATGCCAGTTAGAATCTGGCTCAAAATATTCCAATCAGTCATAGAACCTATTGCATTATATGGCTGTGAAGTGTGGGGTCCTCTTCTAAATCACGAATTTGAAAAATGGGACAAAAATCAGATTGAAGCCCTGCATGCTGAGCTCTGTAAGAGCATCCGCAGAGTACAGAGGAACACACCGAACAACGCATGCAGGGCAGAATTAATACCCTCTACTAATACACATTGAGAAACGAGCCATCAAATTTTGGAAACACTTAAAAATGAGCGACCCCAACACTTACCATTTTAAAGCCCTTAAAAACCATGAAGTGAACCCTGAAAAAAGTCCCCTGAGTCAGATGGTCCTGAAGCTGCAAACACAAACATGACTAACAACATCCAGCATCAGGACACTGAAATATTCATCCACAAAATTCAGCCCAACCAAATGATAAAAACACAAAAAGAAAATGATCTAACCTATTGGATAGAAACAACAGAAAAACAAAGTAAACTTGAATGTTATTTGGCCCTATAGAGAGTACACCACTGCAGAATATCTGAGTACAGTGAAAGACTGTGAACTAAGAAGACAAATGACGAGGTACAGACTGAGCAACCATACTCTTGACTATAGAGACGGGCAGATATCGCCAGCACTCGCCGCATCTGCCCACACTGTACCCATGGGGAAGTGGAGACAGAGAAACACTTCCTCACCAGCTGCCCTAACTATCAAGTTATTTTAACCCAAATTTGAAATATTTTACCCTGACTTCAAAACTTCAATATTTATTAGGGGAAAAACAAGATTTTATCCTGCTAGCAGCAAGATACATTGATGCCTGTCACAAAAAGAGGGAGGAGTCAACAAATCAGTGATGCGCCCACAAACACACACACACGCACAACATTGAATTTTAAATAGTTAATAGAATTCTAAAATGTTGATTTGTTCTACTTTTTAAATGTATATGCATGCATGTTTTTGTTGCATATATATCTGTTCTAGATTCAATGTAAACACTATGCTTTGGCAATACATTGTAATAATATGCAGTAAAGCACATATTTGAATTGAATTGAGAGAGAGAGAGAGAGCTGAAAAGCTACATTTCATTAGTTAGAATTTCATAAATTTCTTTATACTTGGAGTTAGTGGTTTTTGGTTGGCATTACAAAACTGATGGAGCTGAATAGGAAAGTTCTTAAGGAGAGACTCTGTACTAGAAAAACTGTCAGATTTAATTAAAATCTAAACTGATGCAAGGATTACAATATACACCCATTATACCTCAAAATAATCATTTTCCCCCTTCCCCCATTGCTCATTAATCCTTCTTTGGTAGATTTTGTGATTACTTATGATAAAAACAGTAACAATTCTGTTTTATAAAATACATTGTACATCAATAACAACTCAATGACTGGTACATGCTCGTGAGAAATACCAGAAGGTTTTTATTCATTTTCAATTAATCCAGATTTCAGGATTTAACATCTGTTCCAATTTAATAGAAGAGCAATATGTACATCAATTATTAACTTTTTTTGTTTGGCATTAAAAATGATGAATAATACAATAATGTCAATTACTGTAGATATGAACAGGGAACAATAGATCATTAATTATGTATCACTGTTTAACAAAAACATGTAATACAATATGTTAATATCAAATAGGCCACTTAGATATGATCAGGAAACCAGTGGATCAGTGAACCTACTATGGAGTAATAGTGTACAGTTACATATACCACCCATGATTTTTTAATGCTGACACTATATCATCCAGTGTCAAGGGTAATGACTTCAGCTCTGTTGGGTTTATTCAAAAATCAGGAACTCGAAACAAAAATCAAGAACATTTTCATGGATGGTGTCTTGGTCTTCAGGACCACAAATGAAAGAGGTCAGGATAAACTTGAGACGTGGCGTGTAGTCTTGCACCATCCCTCATCACAAAAACAGGACTAGTGATGATAATATATTCCTGAAAATGTTAACTTTGATTGTTCTTTTGCTGATCGCAGCGGTTTCCAGATACATTCCAAGATGAACCATTACATTTATTGAGTCCACAACTCATCAAAACATTACACATTTGTAAATGCAGACACTCAACAGTAATAAAAGTGACTAAACAGCACGTGAGAGAGAAGCCCTTATTTATGTGAGCAACACTGAGCTGCTTTATTCACACCCTTTTATTTAAATGGCATCCACTGTAAGTGTCAAAACCTGAAATGCAAACTTGATAAACACTTGATCTCCTGTCTTAAAGTTCAGCTCTAAATTGGAGTGAGCTCAGCTTTAAAATATGTCCGTTCTCCAGCCATTGCTTTTGTAGATAAACATGAGAGGACAAGTGAATATAATAATTGGCAAACGTAACCTTAATCCATGAAACCTGAAACAAGAATTTGCTTATCCTTCTCACAGTTGCAATTATGCAAAGATACTCTTTTATTAGATATTTCCTTAATATTTGCTTCACTAGCTTTTGCTATTTAGGCAGAGATCCTGTGATTCCATTTCATTTCCTACTATATGGACAAGACTAAATATTTTAGGCCTCACTAAAGTTCCTTCTGAAATTCCACAGTACAACCATGTCCGTGAGAAATAGCCACGCAATGAGCACTGAGTGCAAACAGCAAAACAAATATAATAATAACTCCGGCAAGTCCAAAAAGATTTTTCATGTGAAATACATAGTGTGATGATTCCCTCTTGTGGCAGCTGTGTTAAATTAAAACAGAACTACTGATCTACAATTGTGCTCACTCATGGATTTCTCTCTGTTCACTGCTGCAATTCTGTGGAACAGAAGTGTAGCAGATTACCTGGATTTCTTTTTTTATGAGTTTCAACATGATTTCAAAGCAGCTAAAACATCCAAAAACCTGGAAGTCAGGTCAAAGTATGCCATGTTATCATCCAGACGCCCACAGTTCTATTAATAAGCAGCCAGTGGTGCAAAAAACTTGAATCCCAGAGTAGATTCATGATACAATGTAGAAAAAAAGAGAGAGCTAGGTTAGACCACTCACACGCATCTTCAAAAAAGTACAGCGACATGCATTCTGAAACTTCAAAATTACAAAAGAGAAAGAACAGGGCTGTCAAGCAGTTTCATACGAAAGCATGAGCATAACAACAGTGATCGAGTTCTATGAGCAGGTGGCTGGTGGCCATGATCATCTTTGGACTGTGTGCTGCTGGTAAAGTGTGATGGCTGGTAGCATGAGTGTGCGTATCGGGCGTATGTTTGTGTTCACAATAAATTTGTGAACACAGTGCGGATTGGGGGGGGGGGATCAAAAACAGGTGTTTGTGTGTAAAGACAAAATTCAAGAGGCTCGTCTTTCACAGCCCTGAGCTGGTGAAGACCCTGTGTGCAGGGGTCTGACATATACACCAAAAGGGGGTTGAATTCCCCTCCTGAATTGTAGCAAGAGTTCAAATGCACTAGATTGGTAATTTCAGTCCGGTTTAGTCCATGAGTAACTGGTTCCTTCAGTGGCAGGCTGGTGAGACCGGATCACATGAGGCAGCACTTGCTTTTGTGGTTGTGTGGGTCTTTGAAACGCAGTCTCTGTTTGGGGCGGTACTTCTCCAGGTACGTCAGCTGCTTGCTGTTGATGGCGCCCCGGCGTTTCCTGTGGGGGAAAAAAACAACAAATGCCCATTAGTTATGTTAGAGTTTTTTTTAAATCAATGATTAAAAATAATAATAATAATAATAAATGCACATACACAATTAAGATATATGTAAAACCATAAGCCATTAATAATACATTTATAACAGTTTTCTTTTTAATTAACAAAAATGATTATTAATGTTAAACACACATACATATGTACATATATAAACATACATATGTATATATGTACATATGTAGAGTTGTTGTTTTTTGGAATGCATTAGCACTGCTGTGTGCCATTGTTATATTTGATAGTGGCATCAGTGCAAACGGTATTCATCATTTCTTGACTGCATAATTTGCTCTAATTTG
Organism: Onychostoma macrolepis; assembly: GCF_012432095.1. Lineage (NCBI taxonomy): Eukaryota > Metazoa > Chordata > Actinopteri > Cypriniformes > Cyprinidae > Onychostoma > Onychostoma macrolepis. The sequence continues at coordinate 13,589,896 of NC_081170.1, read as the reverse complement.
TTTGTACTGTATAATTAGCTGTAATGCATTACTGCTGCACAATATCTGTCATGTATCAGTGCTGCATCATATACTGTGCTTGTACTGAATCGCTCACTGTATTGACTGGGTGTTGTATCGCTCTGCTGCAAGGTGTTGGTAATGTATTGTTAGCTGTAATGTATACTTACTGTCTGATCAACTGAATGGCGTCCTCATATTTCATTCCACTCTCTATAAGTGCCAGAGCCACCAGCACTGGAGCCCTGCAACACACACACACACACAAAGTGTTTAATACCAGGAAACATCACCTTAAACAGCTTTTGTGTGTGCACAGCCCACAGAAACAATAGGTTTTCCAGGAAAAGCGACCGATTCAGCCCTTCTCAGCAAGGATACCACCTATGCATGAGAACAGGTCTGCAGTTACAGTATATATTTTTTTGAGTGGAAAGGCGCATTACTCTACAGCTTACATTATAGTCTATTCATCACAAAAAGCTACTATATGGCTTCAAGACTTAATATAGACCTTCACAACCCAAATACCAATTCATATTCAAAAAGAAGAGTTGATAAAAAAAAATTGTGCTATCAAACAATCGCGATTAATCACACCCAAAATAAAGGTTTTTGTTTACATTGGGTGTGTGTACTGTTTATTTATTATGTATGTATGTATGTATGTATGTATGTATGCATGTGTGTGTATATTATATATATATATATATATATATATATATATATATATATATAAAATAACCACACATACAGTATATATTTTGGAAAATATTTACATGTATATACACGTTTATATATTTATATTATTATTTTTATTTTATATATAAATATATTTAATAGATAAACAACTATTTTTCTAAAATATATACATGCATGTGTTTGTATTTTATATATACATAAATATACACAGTACACACTCATATATTATGTTAACAAAATTTTTTATTTTGGATGCGATTAATCGTTTGACAGCATTAAAAAAAAAAAAAAAAACATTCTTCAATATTTCTCTTTTCGGAAGAACGAAAGACACGGTTTAGAATGACATGAGGGTGAGTAGATGATAAAAGGATAGTTCACCCAAACATCAAACTTGATACTCAACCTCATGTTGTTCCAAACCTGTATTCTTTCTCAAGTGGAACATGTAAGAGAGTATACTGAAGAATGTTGGTAACCAAACAATTTTGGTTCCCCTTTGACTTCAACTGTAATTGTTTCTATACAGTGGTAGCCAATGGGAACCAAAACCAAAACTGTTTGGTTACAAACATTATTCAAAATATATATCTATATATATTTTTTATGTTCTGAAGAAGAAAGCAAGTCATGCAGGTTTGGAAAGACATGAGGGTGAGTAAATTACAAAATTTTCATTTTTGGGTGGACTATCCATTTAATGTCATTTCACTTGGATGGCAATGCATTTTAAGTTTTTCATTCTAATCATTTACAGAGCAGTCAGATCATAAATGTAATTTTTAATGGGGGGAAAAACCCTAAACGTCATTACGTGCTAATCCCAGATTTACTAAAATACAATAAATTTAGATTTTTAGAGTGTGTCAGCCCCTGTCAGAGACCTTTTCTATTTTTACAGTTTGCGCTCAGGGTCCTGACAGCTTTGAAGTCTCCTGAGTGTGCCCCTTTCCAATGCGTAACAACACAAACTCATCCTACTAAAGCAAACATTGGCTCCCTGTCAAAAACTGCCGAGGGCTCCCACAGGAGCTGCAACCTACGTCAGAGAGGCTGGTGCTTAATTTGTCGGTAGAAGTGGTCAGGGGTCAAAGTGGAGGGAGGGCAGGCAGGGTAAACCGGACTGTCATTAGCCTACCGCTCCCGCAGAACCGCCACATTTGACCGTCTGGCTCAACAATTCTAGCGCCGCAGCTTAATTAAGGTCTGTGTGTTTTGACGGCTGGCCAGATAAGAGGGCAACACCAGGATCCCTCACTGAAAAGAGATATGAAGGAGCAATTAAGAGAGATGCTTATCATTCGCTTCCTGTTTCGTCTTCGGACGTCAACCTTTTGTGCTTCGAATAATAAACTTGGATTAATATTGTGTGTCTGTTTGGACGGTTGGTTTTGGCACACAGTGGTCAGGCAGGGAGAATGGGTTTGACCTGCAGAGAACAAGGGCCAGACTGAGAGGCCTGTTGCTGAGGGGTATTTGGGGTAAAGCAAAAAAAAAAAAAAAATTGATGAGAAACCAAATGTAAACAGCAGAACTCAAACACTACACTACACTAACACGAGCCAGCTTAAAGCTCTGCCAGAGATATTACACACACAGTCCTTGATTGCATTCTGAGGGAAAAAGAGCAACAGATCCTGGGAAAGGCTGTTGATATGTTTGAGAATTTTTGTAAGAGACAGAAGCGAGCCACATAAAGCCTGACCCATCAAATTCAGATGAGCATTTGCACGTCTACAATTTCTGAACAGCCACAACAGAAGGCTGGGAAATTACTAGTACTACATGGAATCTGCGCCTGCAGAATACTGTAAAAACCTCAGCAGATTTTCATTTGAAAAAAAATTCTATTTCAGTATTATTTCTGCATTTTAAGTTTTAAAATTTTGTACATTAGATTTTTTTTTTTTAAATACTTCTGTTTAGCTTTTGTTTATTTTCATTTTAGCTCTAATAATTGTAGTACTTCAACTTCAAATTATTTTAATAGGTTTTTTTAATGTAACATTTATACTTTTTTCAGATTTATTTAAATTAAGAAAATGATTGAATAGTTTCATTTTAGTTAACAATAGTAACACTAATTTGAATTGCCATTGTTCACAAAATTCTAGATGTCTCTCAATCCTAGTAATTTTTGTAATTAGAATTTGATAATTATACTTACAAGGCTGATTTTTTTACCCAATTTCCAACCAGAATCATCATTTACATTTACCTGTGTGATTGTAATAGACAAAAAGGTGATATTTTAGCAAAAATAGTAATTAGGTGTCACACCCTCAACTGAAACAGAGTTGTTTTGGGTTGCCACGTAACTCAACATTAGTGCAAAAAAAAACAAACTAAAAAAACAATTCATTGTGGGCACAGCACTGGTTTGATAAAGTTGTGTTCAATTCTTAATATATCACACAGATGGCTATAGCTTTGGCATTAGCAGCACGTCTGTGATAACAGGATGAATTGACACTCACCGGCCCAGTCCGGCCACACAATGCACAGCCACACAGCAGCCTGGATCCTCACAGAACTTATTCTTCAGCAGACTAAGCCAGTCATCCACGATCTTGGTAGGAGGAGGTGCACCGTCATCGAAAGGCCAATCCTGAGAGAGAGAAACAGCAGGATTATCATTACGGATTACAATGTGTCTGTACATTACTATATTTCAAATTGAAAGGGAAGCACTCATATAGAGAGACACAAAATACTAGGAGATAAGATAAAAGGGAACAAATTAAAGGGAAATAAATGACTCCAGTCACCACCAGCAGATGGTGCTCCATAAAGCTTCAACGTTATGCATCATCTCAGATTCACAGCAGTCTGCGAATCCCTTTGATGATTCCTGTGTGAATTTCACAAGTTCTGCAACAGCAAACATGGCACTCGTCCTGTCAACTCTACCGGTTCAATCAGATCTGTCACGAACAGCTCGATTTAACACCATGTGCAAGAGCTGAATCATCTGAAATATTGAATTATGTAACATGCAAATGGGAAATGATCACATCTTACTCAATAAACTGTCTCAAAATCTTTAGGTACTTAAAAGGGATGGTTCACACAAAAACAAGCAAAATTATAAAGTTTTCATGTTTTTCTGTGTGACTTTCTTCTGTGGAACACAAAAGGAGATATTTATAAGTCAATGTGTTTAAAACAACACTGGTACGGACAAAAAAAAAAAAAAAAAACTCCTTTGTGCTCCGCTAAGAAAAAAAGGTTATAGAGGTTTGAAAGAACATTAGGGTGGGTAAATGATGGGTGAACACAAATTTTAAATGCTAAACTTGTCATGTTCTTTACAGTTTTAGGACTTGATCTATGATTGGTCATCATACGCTCTACACGCTTCAGAGAAACATTGTAGGTTTTGCTAAATGCTTCAGCAGATCAGAACAAACACATACAGTACAGGCACAATTTGACTTGCATGCAGATATTAAAGACTTTTTTCTTTACACAGCCAGCTTTTCATGGAAGACTGAATCTGAATGATGTTTTAAAACACAAATGTGCTGGGTCAAAATTCACTGACAAACAGAGCAGCATGGTGTTTTGCATCGCTGCTTTCTCAGAAAAGGGGACATTTATAGGGAGTGAGTTGAGGAGACCATTTTCTACGAGGACCGTCTATGAGAATCTCCTGGTTTAAAAATAACATTTTAATCCACTAAGAGGTTAATAGGCCCCTCCTTGTCTGGTATGTCAACAGTAGGCTATTAATTCCAAGAGTCCATTCCAAGATGGAAGTGCTCTGTACTCTTGCCAGGGCACACCAACTCCAGAAGCAGCAGCGTGGGGCCTAATTGTGGAAAATGCCCAGGCATTTTCCTCGAATTGCATACCTGCTATTCCTCCAGCAACTCGAGCTTCTGCTTACAAGAGAGCAGGAGAGGTTTGAGGCACCTGTTTGCTGTCAACCAACACTTCAGTTTCATTACTTCCTTTAAAGGGGTTCTTGTTTTTAAAACTTTTGAACTTTCCAGAATGAAATACTGACATAAGGCACCCAAATGTCAACAAATCCACTCACTGATCTGTTTTCTCATCAAAAAGAAACATTGTTTCATGAACTTTCGTGAACTTTACAAGAATTTAAGTTTTTATTTCAGTGCGATTGATTCTTTTTGGTTTGTTTTAAACAGTGTATCTAGATTTTTAACATCTTATGCTTGTTCTAGAGACACCACGCAACCTATCGAGTTCACTGAACTTTTCTGACCCAACGGTGTAAAAATGGGGAGGGATGACCATTTAAATCCATCTGGAGCTGAGTGAAATAGAGAGGAAATCCCATTCCATGTTTGGACCCCCTGCAAAGCTATTGCCTCATCTCCTCTTATGAAGAGCAGAAGCGATCAGTTTATATAACCCCCACACACACACACATTTACAGTCTGTAAACAGAAAAAAGAGAAAGCATACAGAAAGAAAGTCAACATGCAGAGAAAACTATGTAAACCATTCTCAGGTAATACTATGGCATTCAAAATACCATTCAAACAGTGTGACATATCAATTTCTGTATCATCGGTGAGAGAGTGGGGCAGGATGTTAGCCTGAACAATGGAAGAATATTTGCAATTCTGTTTTGCACCACTGCTAATGGTGCAGCAATTACATGTTTCCCTTTTAAAGCTAAAATGTTTCCTACACTAAAAACCTTTCTTCTAAACCAGCTAACAATACAAGGACAGCTGTACTGCAGCTATACTTCAAAGGCAAAACGTTTGGAGCAAGTATGATTTTTTTTGTAAGTATTTGAAAAAAGGATCTTATGACCACCAAGTCAATCAAAAATATAGTAAAAAAAAAAAAAAAATAAAAAGTAACTATTTTAATATATTTTAAAATGTATTTCTGTGATAGCAAAGCTGAATTAGCAGCAGCCATTACTTCAGTCTACTCCTGTCACATGATCCTTAATAAATCATCAGAAATCTGTCACTATCAATTTAATGTATCCTTTCTAAATAAAAGCATTAACAAAAATCTTCTGACCTCAAACTTTTGAATGATAGTGCAAATGTTTTCTCTGAATCTGAAAGTAGCTCAGTCAAACTGCAACAGTACAGACCTGACTTGATTTAAACCTAATTTTTTTCCAAAATGTAATTACTGGTTTTATTTCTTCACCTAACAGCATTAGCAAGCCATTTGTAAGTTTATTTTCCAGAAAAGTCTAAACACTGTGGCTCTATGGAACAATCAAAACATTGCTCTGTTTAAGTATCCTGACAAGCCTGACAACAGCAACACTGGCTCAACCAATGGTGTGAGTTTGGAGCGAGATCTGTTTTGTTCTAACCAATAGCAGACGGAGGAGCATTCTGCAAAACCTGTTTGAACACAATCATCATTTTCACAATTACATTTTGTGACTCTACTGATACAGAAACTACACACTTTAGCTTCAAGTAATCAAATACACTATTCAAATTGATCCTCTAAAATCCTGTTGAGGAACAGCTAAAGAAGTTATTCACAAACTAAACAAAGGCACTAAATCCTGTCTAGATGAATGCAGTCATGTTTTTAACAAGCTCCATGTTTTTTTTTTGATGGAGAGCCACGGACTGAAGCATTACATCTTGTCCAACTGAGCATAAACACAGCAGTGATGTTTCAAACAGGCTCTGTAGTCAATAGTCTCTCTCTCTCTTGCGGAAACTGACTGTTCTCTTGATGGCACAGAGGAGGAAATTGATTTGCATAACTTCTCATGCACTTCACAGAGTTTTTAAAAATAAAGCCTAGGATGCACCAGCATGCTGGATAAATTCACAATGACCTTGGGTCAATCTAGGAGGCTTAGAAAGCTATTCTCCTAGAAATCCAAGTTAAATATGTAGTGCCATGTATGTGTCTTATCATTTAATGAGAAGTCAGGCAGAGTGAAAGGACACAAGGGTGTATGAGACTTAATAAAAAGCGCAGAGGGAGAGAGATCAAGCTCCCCTCTGTAGCTGTCATGGTAACTGGGAAATGTTGACGAGCCAAATTGAAAACACATGTGGATGATGGATTCAAGTGACGGACTGACGAGGTAAAAAAAAGAAGAAAAGATAAAAAGGTGAAGGCAGAGAAAGATCAGAACGTTATTGGATTGAATCCTCAAATGCGGAGCTCCCTTCGGAGCACCAGACAGAAAGCAACCTCATCTCACTTCATGTTACATCATATCACATGACTGGGCGGCCAATTCATACAGCATGTGTTCCAGGACTAGATGTGCACTGAAGGGCTGTGTAGATATGGTTTCCGCTAACCAGGATGAACTTCATCCTACATATGAATCCAAACAGAGGCTTTACAAGGTAAAGGGAGCCAATCACATTCATTCCACTAATGTGGTACCACAAGTACCACTAAGTACATCAGCATCACTGCAGTATAGCAAGAGTGTTAATTAAAGGAAGGGTAGCATGGAGTGACACTGCCACGATCGGGAGTGTAAGTGACAGCGTGAGTGTGTGTGTATATACTGTATGCACTGTGCATATACACCCAATTAACACAATGCATTAGAGATGGACTGATATTGATTTTTTTCTTATCCATATGGATATTATTTTAATGTAAGTGTGTGTTAACCTGTTAACCTGCTCCCCCCATTTTGGGCCTCACAGCTGAAAATGACCTACCTAAATTAAAATGGTAACAGTTCCTGACAATAATGTGCTGCACACACAATTTAGGTATCTTTGGAAAGAAGACACTCTAGGCTTTACTATCCATTACCCAGAGTTGATAATGCTCAAAAAGATAAAAAGTTATAGACACTGAAGTGCCTTGAAAAACGTTTTACCACACTGTTTTTTTTTTTTATTTCATATACAAATGCATGAAATCAGTCCTGGAGCAATCCAGAAAAGTAATGGGTTGAAAGTCACATGTCTCGTGAGTTTATATTTCAAATTTGAAGAAGATACCATGAAAAATGAGATTCCTGCAATAATTTTTCGGAGAATATTTCTAGTCCCACAATCTCTAAGTTACACCCCCATCAGATGACAGGTGCTTCACGTGCCGTCACGAGAGAGCGCCAGAAATCAAATAAGCAATATTCCACGTATCTGAGACTTTTTTTCAGTGGATGGTCTCATTCTGTTTGTGACACTGTATGCTACAAAACCATGTTGTTTTTTTTACCACCAAGATGCTGTTTTTGAGTGCAATTTATTCCATAATGGACACAAACAATAACTCTCCCAAAGAAATGAAATGTAAACAAAGGAATAACCATCCATATTACAACGTTATTGTTTCGTTGGACTAAAAGTGCTCTATGGGATGTTGTTCTGTGGACCCTTGCCTTTCTAACTAAACCGTAATTTCAGCAGTGGATGCATTTGTGACTCGTTACTAAGACGAATCTGGTATGTACTGCATTTTTATTATGCATGTTTTGATGTGTACTGCTTACACAAATTTAGCAAATACATTCCTTATAAGCTTTCCATTGAAAAACAGCGATCTATCATTGATGCCTGAGGCTTAGACCTTCAGAATGATATATAGTTTGTCAAGATTAACTTTGTCCCGTTTCATTTAATCTATTCGTAAACAATGACACGTGCAAACAATGAGTGTTCAGTGCACTGGCGTCCTGGTGCTATTTAACAGGTTAACTGATGTTTACCTGATTATTGTTTTTAATCATTGTTTTTTTTTTTTTGCTTTGACAAAATAACTAAATTATAATACAAATAATAATGTCCTAACTGAATCAAAATTGTTCTTTATATTTAATTATTTTTAAAGTACAGTAATAATACATATTATTAGCATTAGTATTAATAATAATAATATTAAATATTTAACAAAAAGGAATAATGTTGTGTCAATTAAGACAAAGTGAAATGTTCCCAAAAGTTCATTTGAAACAAGATTTTGCCATTTATCAGTTGAAGTAGCTGTAGAAATGTTTAAATATTTAAAAAAAAAAAAAATTATTATCTAGTTTTAACATTACTCAAACCCTTTGTCTGTATTTTTAAACTAAAAAAAAAAGTGAAAGGACTGCATGGGAGGCGATTTTTTTTTTTTTTACAAATAAAAAATACTTTACAGATGACACATTGTCAATATGACAAAGAAATATATCTCACCATAACAGTAATCCCATCCTTTTCTAGCGGTGTCTTGTCGTAGGTGATTTCACACACACGAACCACTGTTGTTGCCCCATACTTCTTCAGATCCTGAGGAAACAAGATTGCACAAGTTTTGAGGGACAACATACCTTTTGAATTTGTTCTTGGTTGTGGTCAATTTATGTGTGGCATTATGTGTGACATAAGAGTAGTTAAGGACTTTTTCAGAGCAGTATGTATGTCATCTTTCATGTTTTAAAATTATCTGTGTTGCACATGTCTGAATGGTCTCTCACCTCAATGAAGCTGCTTAGTGATGCATTGGTTGGGTTGTGTGTGATAAGGAAGCGCATGTTTTTGTAGCAGACCTCGACAGGAGCCGGACGGTTCATCTTGGCCATGCTGGTGTCCCTCCACTCTACAGAAGAAAAGAGCACCCAATTCGGGCCAGGATCCACACAGATCCACTCACAGTATGGCACTACTCTGACCTAGAGCAGTTCTACAGCAGATGCACTATCACAGTGAAGGTGTCAGGGATTTCCAGGATCCTCTGCGATAAATCACTACTAATCAGTACATAAAATTGAAAGCTGCCTTTCTTGGTAAATAGAGGCCACAAAAGTCTTCCTCTTCCAACAAATCTGCCTCTTCCTCTTGAGAGGGATACTCTGCCGGGCAGCTAGACAGGTGGAACAGTGTCCGGTAGCTAAATGCCAGGTGCCAAGATGCCAATTAACCCATTTGATGCACAGCAAAGTGGTCAGTCAGAAAGACCAGCAAGAGAAAAGCAGTGAAGGCGTTTCTCCAAACATTCAGTGGCAGATTTCGGGCATATCCACCCGTGATCAAGCGTTGCGATGTTGGGCGTGGCAGTAATCACCGCTGCCCTGCCGGAACTCCATTAACGAACAAGAAGCTGGAGAAGAAAGCTGTTAAGAGAACAAGACAAAAAGAAAAATTACCATTTTAGATAATCACATACCAATTCATAAATATACAATTGTTATAGTATATTATTCCTCTTAAAGTTCTTCAAAACCTTCCAAGATAAGTTTCAAATGTCTATAGACAAAGGATTTTGGATTTAAATGGACAAATTTAGACAAAGCCATACAAGCAGAAGTCACTGATTAAGACATCTTTTAAGAAACGTTTAAGAAATTGTAGAAACATTACATCTATTTAGAAAAAGGTGAATAATACAAAAGAGAAACCTGAATTTAGTGAAAATAAATTTTGCATTGAAATGGACAAATTGGTTGGAAAAAACAAACATTCTTAAGTCACTAATTATGATGATACTCGGTACATCGGACAACACAATAGAAGCAGAATATGAAACAAACTCATTGGTGTTCAAATTATAGGCATTAGACCTTTAAAGATATTAGCTAGTCTCGGTCACCATTCAATTTATATAATATTAATAATGACGTCTGTTGTCTGATGTCATCTTTTGTGTTCCACAGAAGAAATAAACACATGTTTGGAACTACATAAGGGTGAGTACATGATAATTTTTGGGTGAAATCTCTCTTTAAAAATGACACATAGAACACAGACTCAGAATTTCTGATTATTAACAGCAGATAGTTTGACAGCAGAGAAAGCAGAGTTCGCCTGTGCCAACTTTTCAAACAATGAGACACTTAATCAGAACATTCAACAAGACAGAAAGTTCACCTAAACTTCATGTAGTAGACACATCAAAAAAGTATCACACCACGTAGTTCAAGAAAAATGGAGAGAAAGAAGCAAAATGCAAAGAAACCTCAGTTACACGCCGTTTCCCAATAACACGCGTGAGAAAACGTCTGTGTCTGATCTCCCCCATGACTCGTGAGAGTTGTCCCCCCTTTACCTCTGTGACAGGCTGCGTTCCTCTCAGGATTAAGCCCAGGGCTCTGCTGGGAACAGTGGAGGGTGAACAGTTGCGATCCGGAATAACCGTCTCTGCTCTAAACCAGTCGAGGCTGCCTTGGCTTGCCATATGACAGTGACAGCACACTCCGCTAATGTCACAAACAAATGCACTCGTAATGCTCTTAGGAGGAGTGGAGACCAGTCCACCCCCACCTCTCTCTCTCCATCCCAATATAAAAATAGCACGGCCAATGAACCTAATAGGTATCACCACGTACGCTAAAGTCTAATGTTTTAAGAGGCTGGTTGAGATGCAACACACTTCATTCCCACACTGCAACAAGAACACAAAGAAAGTACTCCCACAAAAAGTTTACTGGACTGTAAGTGGTTTAGAACTCACATATGTCCATATTCTGCGCTGCAGTTTTAATATTTTCACATTATTGAAACAAGAAAGATTATATTAATTGACCTCCGCCAAAAAATGAAAATGCTGTCATTTACTCTCCCCCATGCTGTTCTGAAGCTGTATGACTTACTTTTTAACATTCATCGTATGTATTTCTCTCTTATTTTCATTCATACAACAAAAGTCAGTGGTGTTCAATGTTGTTTGGTGTACAATGTACTTTTGTGTCCAGCAGAAGAAAGTCATGACACGAAGCTGAATAAACGATGAATTTTCATTTTTGGGTGAACTGTTTCTTTAAATGTAGGGTTTCTTTAAATATAGGAGATTTTATTCTGATACAAAAACGTTGGAATTCATAAAGTTGAAAGAAACAGGTCCCTTAGAAATGTGCAGCAGATCAGCAACAGAACATTTGCTCAACAGTGGAGAGGAAACCTCAATTTAGACAGCAACTTTTTTCTTCATGTGGTTATCACTCCGATACCTAAACCATGTAAATCATGTTACGTAGGATTTAACACAGATAAGAAAACAGACTCACCACAGACTGCCACCCCTTAGTTACCCTGCCACGCTTGTTGAGGGCTTAGCACATCTTGAGCCAAATCCTTTTACATAAAGCTTGAAGGTTGGATAGGCCTCTCTGCCCACTAGTGCAGTATGTTTTCAGGTGCTCTGTTGGCTCTGGGGTAAATATAGATACTCCGACCTATGAATGTACACTAATCTGGACTGCTGGCAATTTGTTTTTACTTTGCTCTGTAATTTTTGTTCCTTAAGAGAAATTTAAAACAGCAAACATGGAGCGGAGAAAGAGAAAAATGAACGAAACAACCTTACTGTGCTAGCATTCACCAACAGCTCCATAATTAACAAGACTCTGTGATCAACAAGGCTTGTTTGTAAACAGGTTTACACAATAGGCACTTCTTTTTTTCCAAGAAGTCCTGGCTTGACTTCAAAAAGACCAATTAATTGAAGGATTAAATGCAAATGACATCATCCAGGGCAAGTGTTCCAAGTGATCAAACAAACACAACACATGACTCATCTGGGCCAGAACTCTCATCATGGCAGAAAGTGCAGATTACGATCACAGAGAAAAATCATGCAGGAATCTATTTAAGTAGTATGAAACGAAACGCTATATTGTGAACATTGTCAAAGCTGAAGGCTGTTCAGCAGCATATTGAAACAGACAGTGTTTTATACTCTTCAGGTAAGTCTAGCAGTATTCAGGTACAGAAATTGAATAATCAAATGTAAAATAACACTGCATAGTCTTCACTGTATACATTAAATCTAATAAATCTGTAAAGCTATAAAAGTGATTTTTCTCTATGTGTTTTGTTGTTTGATTAACATTCACGACACAGAAAACCTCAGGAACATTAAACTGCTGTGAACCAATACTATCCATTTACTTTCTCAATAGTTTACCTTCACCGAAGCCATAAGCAACTGTGTTTACAAGGATACTTGCAGAGACATGCGTTTTGACAGTTTCGTGTGTATGTATCATTTCAGATATAAATAGACGCGGAGATGAACGGAATTCAGTGTTCACATCACGTGCACCTGCGTGGCTCTCACCGTGTACACCGGACGCGAGCGGCGCGGTGCGACGCGACAAAATACAATAGAACCCATTGTAATCAGTGATGCTGTCTACAGTGGATGTAAATCCCTACAGTAAACTGATGCCGCGTTCTATTTATGACATACTGACACAAAGTTCACTTGATTTGCAACGGTTGCTTTGTCCAGTGTAGACAGCCTCTAGCTGTTGCGGCACGACACGAGCCTGTCGGGAAAATTATCAGTATATAACGTCAGTATACTAAACATTGCATGAATGAATGAATGAATGAAATTCTGGTATTTTATATTTGGAAATATTTTGGGGAAAAAACTATAATTCTAATTAAAAATACAGCTTAAAAGCAGACTCTACCTCTTGACCCCCAGTGACAGCCCTACATTGACATTTAAAAAAAAAAAAAGTGATACATGTGGCCTAGGTTGCTTTCCATGTTGATAAGGAGCTCAACTGCCACAGCGAACAATCTGTAATTCTTGGGCTCCACTGATTGTTTACCCAGCCAACCCTCTACAGACACCTTGGCAATTAAATCAGCATTGGCTAGTAAATATTTTAGATTACTCGCCAGACTGATAATACTAGGTCTATATATCTATATCTGTCTATATATAGCCTACTGTATATGTTTGTAAAATGGTACAGCTTTTTAAATATCTGAAAGTACACTCTTAACTTAGTCAGTCAAGCATTATAATATGACATTATGATAATCAAGTTATTTAATTATTATGATAATCAAGTTATTTAATAATTATTAAATTATTTAACGATAGAACTTTAGTAATTGAAATTAAAACTTAGTAACCATGTATGAATGCATAGACATTTTAACTGAATTTAGGAGTGGTGGTGGTGCTTTTTTGGGCATTCAGTGTTTCTGTAAAAAAAAAAGGGAAAAAAGCTTAATAATACTGATAAGAAGATAATGATAAAAATATGAATTATGCTAATAAGAACAGTATAAAATGTAAACACACTAAGAATTAACAAGCTGCCAGATTTATGAATATAATCAGGTTGTGTGCGTTTACTGGATTCGCTGAAATCAAAACAAGGACGATAATAGGTGAGCACCAGCCAATGAGATTGCAGTTTGCACATTAGTTCCACCCACTACCAGAAAACCCGGCAGTTCTTAAAAGCTGAACAAATCCAAAAGGAACTCCGTTATTTTGACAGGAAAATACAACAAAGAATATTGTTTAAATGTAGCGTGTCAATTCTGCAGGTATGTAAGACTCTCTCTTGTTCTCTCTGCTCTCACCAAAGCGACGGCGAGTCATGTGCCGTTACTAGAGTTTACGGTACGCCAAATACAGGTGCGCTGCGCATCCATTGAGATGAACTGAAATATAGCACAGATCGCTTGACGGAGAGTGAAACTCTGAAGCGCTCAGTCAGTGTTCGCAGAGTGAAAATATATCTGTGCTAAACTTAGCCCCCAACTCACACACTGGCGAGTAAAATCTGAGAATTTATTAGCCATTGGCTAATATTAGACATCATTTAGTCGCCCAGAGTGAAGATTAGTCGCATATGCGAGTGATTTACTCGCATTGTAGAGGGTTGCCAGCAGACTGTTCTTAATCTGAACCAAACAGGTATTTTCAACAGCCTAAGCATTACAGCACTCTATGCCAATTATTTTATACAAACAACCCTAATCACAAGAGGACCCATAAAAGTCTAACATTTACTAGAACTCTCCAAAATCTAATTAACTCAGGTTCTAAAGTTTTCAGGGAGCTATGAACAGAACTTCCAAATGAAGGCAATGTTTATTGAAGGTAAGAATTGATATGGAACACTTCCCCTCTGCCCCACTCAGCTGTGCTCAAGTAACCTCTGCACAAGGGCTCCCGTGGCACGCTCCGCTAATGCCAATGGGCAGCAAATGCCACACTGGCAGCATCAACACACTTTCTAGATCATGCCTTGGCAGCACAGCTGGGGTCATTAGTTTTGCCTTGTGAAAATTTCAATATGATCTTGTTTAAACTTTTTAAGATCCAAAATGTCCAGACATATTAACACTCTCACACTCATATATTTTAGGATTTCATTTGGACAGAAAACCAAATACATTTTGAATGACATGGCCACTACTCAATGAGTGCAGGAGGTGTTACTTTATTGAACAGGTCTGCAGGTGTCTTCCTGTTGGTGGGGCTGAACCTGTATTTGACGGGTGAGAGTGTTTTGAGGACTGGGCTGGCTTTGTTCTGCCTCGGTTCTGCACTTGACTGGAGAGGAACAGCAGGGCAGGAAGGCTCTCGTGGCCACCTGTGTTCTAAATATACTTCTGCCAGCTGTCACCTAATAAATTTAGCCAGATCCGAAATGAAAAGGGTAGGGAGTTAAAGATAACTGGGGACTTGTTTTGAAACATGATCATCCTCTAAAAAAAAAGAGCCTCTCAGAAAGGTCTCACCTTTACAACTGGATTAAATAATTAGCTGGAAGAAAATTACCTAATCATACGCACATTTCTTTGCCATGTAACTTTATAAGGTTGGCCATCTGAGTACAGATTCCTGGGAGCTGAGATAACAGGTGCCATTCCCAGAATTTAAATGTCTGCTTAACACAACATTTTGAAGAGGATCACCACAACAATTTTTTGACAACAGTAACTTTTCAGCCACATATTGAAGGTTTTTCATAAAAGTAAACATCTGGTGTAAATCTGACATTCAAAAACAAAATAATTACAAATGACAAAATCTGACCTTTGCAATGTGATGACAAACCATTTTTCAAACTGATAACCAAGATACGAAAAGTCAGCCAATGGCATGCAAGTGATTGCTTCAAAGATGTCCCTTGGACAGAGGTGATTTATAAAATAAGATGAGCAATTAAAGCTAGAATGTTCATGCAACATAGTGACTCAACCCAAATAAGAAAGCCAAATCAGAATTTACTAACAAATTTAACATCGACATTTGTCCAGCCAACTGCCCTCAATACCTACAAGAAACTTTCCTTGAACATAACATTTAGGCTTCATTTGCATAATTTATTAGCATATTTTATATACACTTTCATTCAAAGCAGTGCATTCAAGATACACAGTCAATGGGTTCGCTCTAATTCGAACTCTTACGACTTTGGCCAGCATCCTGCTCTGCCAAATGAGATACAAGAACACCTAGTGCAAATCCTAGTATGCTTATTTTAAAAACTGCAGGTTGTAAAATTGAGTGACAATTATTACCTTTAACAGCATGCAAAGATCACGCTGCACTAGGATAAGGTCACCATGACCAAAACAAACATGCATACTGGTTAGAGCAAGACACTAAACTGGCAAGACAAGGGCTGGTTCAATTTCCTATACTAAAGTGCATTCATTGTAGGCACTGAACAAGCAATGTTACTTTGCAATATGAACAACAGGACATGGTGTCACAACCTAGGACATTTTGCACTTTACTCTACCTTCCCACAACACCCCAAATCATCCAGATTCAAAGTCTGTATTTTTTGTCTTGAGCCAAGAGGTCAATCTGTGATTTTAACTCCTCTATTGGTCAAATATTTTTAAACTATAGATACAAATTTACAGTTCAGAATTCAACAACATTGGTACGCAGATACTCCTTAAATTAGATCAACATATGATGTTACTAATTTTTTCACTGTGACACTTTAATGTGTGTTAAACACGAGCACACATGCACGTTACACTGGATGTAAGTGTGGTGTGCAATTTGTTACCAGGCATAAAATACGCATAAGGAAGCATTTAAAGGGAAAAACCATACCACATGAAGAGGACTCAATCCTTTGATTTCCAACAGACATAATGCAAGCATATGCTATTAACGAAACCACATGGAAAGCTGGATGTAAAACTCAATTACAGCATTTCCAAATGAAGGCAAACATAGACTGACAAAATCATTATTCATCTCCACAAAGTTAGAAATCACATTCTGAGATATTCAATGGTTGCCATTCTAAAACAGAGAATACCAACTTACATTTTGACTAAGATCAGATAAAACTCAACTTCACAAGGCTGAATTAGTGCTTATGTCCAGATGAACATCAATAACATCATCTAGACTTCAGAGGGACATTCCACTCTCAATCAGGAGTCTCTAAAACCCTAAACTTTATTACAGTGTTTGCAAAATCTAAAACAAGATGATTTAAACACAAACTCTAACATCCAAGAAGAAACTTGGTTTTGCGGACTACAAAAGATCTGCATGTATGTATTGGTGTTTGTTCTCTATAGCAACATCCCTGTGATGTCACGAGATCTGGGGTTTTATCCTTATCCCTTCTGACCTGGAGGACCCAGTGTCCCTCATAACAGAAGATAGATACGTGCAGTGCTGTAATCCCTGTAAGAACACTGAGATCATCATCATCTCCTTTCCAGTCACATGACCCATTCAAACACAAATCAAATCATTCAAAACAAGTTCTGGAACAGAATACATTCCTGATACATCAAGAATCTAGTAAATATATTACTTTTACAAAGTTTTATAAGGGTCGGGAGTAAGTGATTACAAACATACATACATTCCATACATCTCTTCTGCATTGATTGAGTAGGATCAGGCAAACTACACAACTATATAACTCGCTTCTCAAGTGGTTTCCTTTCAGAATATAAGAAACAGATTTTTTTTTTTGATTTTTTTAATTTGGTCTTTTTCACATGTTAGTTTGGTACCCATATTAACATCTCATATTATTTCCCTCATAAGAGGCAAGTTCAATGGGTATAAAAAGCTGTTTCTGTTCAGTATATCTGACTGAATGTTGATGATTAGTTAATACGCTGGGACTAACGCTCAATGTATATTTTGAATGCAAATGCATTTTAGATTCCAAACCAATTAGGTTGTATTTATTAATAGCCCAAAAATAAAACAAATGAATATGCAAAGTGTTTTTCCAAAGAGTTATGGTTAATTTTTCCAAAATGTTAGAACTCTCAAGGTCCGTGAACTATGCCTTGTAAAGCAGCATCAAACAGACTCGCAGGCAGAAAGGACTACAGGCTGTTTTGCATAGTTCCCATATAGCCTTTGAGGAGGTCTAGTGAATTCAGAAACATCTGAGGGGTGTTTCCAAATGTGCTGCTCATGATGGTTTGCTACTCACGCAGGACACAGCCATAGGAATTAGTGGGTCAAAGTGTTGCAATGCATCACACCTACCCTTAAGCTTTCCTTTCATTTCTTGTGTGTGTGGGGTTCATGGGATTCGGGGGAGTAAAAACAGAGACAGAAGACATGCTGTATGTGCATGCTGGGGAGGCTCCCTAGTCACCACCTATCGAAACTCGACTCTCTTTTCCAGCTGGCAGACCAGATTTAAGCAAAAGATTCCTCCACGCCTGGTGTTCACCCCTGCAGCTGACACATGAAATATCTATATAAGAGAACAAATGCTGTATAGACTTTTGCACAGTCATCTGATTCACATACTGTGACTTTCATATAACAACCTGTCATGAATCAAAACAAAATAAAGAACCTTTCAGTGACTCCTCATTATACTGAATTTAGCACATTTAATGATATCATTGTTTTGTGTGGAATGGCATATTGGTTCTTTTGCTATACAAATGATCAAACCCCCAGCATCAACATGGCTTCCAATTGGCAGAGTCCAAAGTGTGTAAAGATTTGGAATGGAAGCCACTCTATCAATGGCATGCTGCTTGGGAATTTCTTTGTCCAGTTTCTAAATGTAAACTGTTGCTCGCTCACTAAAGTCAAGAGTACAACAGTTATTGCAATAAGGGTTATTTTTATTTATTCAGAGATCCCCATTTCTATAAAGTAGGGATGGGCATTCCAAGCCAAAAAAAAAAAAAAAACATCGCACTCCTCCCCTGCATACACCCATGCAACACCCATAAACAGAGAGAGAGGGAGAGAGACGGGATTCACGCTTTCTGATAAACTTTAATTCAGAAGATAGGCTACCTTAACTCAGGCCATATAATGATTGTAACGTAACATTGTAACGTGCTGAAACATATTAATACAATAAACAACCGAATGACGGCACTTATTAAAATAACAGTCCGTCGATTCGAATAAATCAACTGCTCCTAAGGCTAGGACATTTCCATTTTAAAAAATGGAATGGGAATGGAATGGAAGGGAATAGGTACGAGATGGGAGGAAAAATATACTTCAGTATTAGGGATGGGACGATACACCTACCTCCCGATTTGATACCATCACGATACTTGGGTGCCGATACGATATGTATTACCATTTTTTAATGAATTTCGATTCTACATGTATTGTGATTCGATATTGCTATTAGGGGTGGGAGAAAAAAAAAAAAAAAAAATCAATTCACCTAATGATTGCGATTCTTTTTTAAACGATTTAAAAATCGATTGGTTTACCTCAGAATCGATTTATATTTAATTATTTTACTTTTTCTAAGAGGTGGTGGGGAGAAGTTAGCGCTTTTTAATTCCAACAGAGGGCGAAATGTATAGGTGTGTTCGACTTGAAGCAGCACCACGCAGACGATCAGCATATGACATCAAAGTACCGCGAGAGCGATTCGAAAGCATGCAGAGCCTAATAATTTTTAATTGGCGAATAATTTTGAATATAGAATAATTTTGTTTGGCGATACTGTATGAAACTGTCTTTATTCACCCAAATAAAGAACCACAGGGAATAAGCAGGACACACACGTAGCAAGGGGTTTGACGAACAATACCGGAACTCAGAATAAGGGACAGACAGGACTTAAATACTAATCAAACTAAACAAGATAACTACACACAGCTGACACAAATTAACCAATAATTTACTAATAAGAACAGGAACCACCAAATAAGGGCAAAACAGGAACACAACGGGAACACACGTGACAGTATGTGTATGCTCCTGAAATAAAAAGTTCAGAAACATGTGATGCATTGTTTTTGTTAATATGACTCATCATATACAGTCTATTTTAAGGGTATAATCAATTATTTCAACTTTTTCCCATTGTCTAGAGTTAAAAACAAACAAACAAAAAACGCAACAGCAATATTGAATCGCAATACTTGTAGAATCGAAATTCTTTTAAAAATGTAAAAATAATTCACAATACATTAGGGGTGTAAGAAAATAATTTTGTTTGGCGATACTGTATCGATTCTCAAAAACCGAATATCGATATAAAAAATAAAATAAAAATAATCATACAGGATTCATGGCAGTTGTTTATATCCCGACCGCTAGAGAGCAGTCTTCATCTCTGAACTTTAACAGTGACAGGAAATACTAGCATTGGAGCACCACTAATGTTCGCGTTAATATAGATCGCTGCCAGTACTGGAGGATGAAATAATTGTTCCAGAACTCGTTTCGGTGTACAAAGCTAAAGTGTGGCGTCATTTGGGCTTTTGTGGTAACGCCCGGCGATTCCACGGAGAACACAAATTACAAACGGAAAAACCTGTGAAATCCAAGTTGAAAGGTTCTGAGAATGTTCAAAATCTGTATTTATTTTATTGTTTTACAATTGTTTTGTTTTCTTTAGGAATCCAGCAAGCACTTTATTTTTCATTAATACTAAGCAGATGTAATTTTTTGTTCAGATCAAAATGTTATGACACTGTATATTATAATTGCAAACTTAAACTGTGAACCTTTAAAGCAGGGTCTAAAAATATATATGGTCTTTTTTATAAAATACATTTTATATATACATTTAACTAAAGAATCCTGCAAGCACTTTAATTTTTCCCCCTTGACTCGTACTGCACAAAAAGCGGTTCAATAATGTTGAATGTTACAGGGACTGATTATTGCAAATGCAGATCCCAGTGTGTTCTGGTTAAACAATTTTTATTTATTTATTTATTTGTTGCTAAGGTTTGCATATAGTGGTGTACTCTTAATGACAGCTTTCCTAAAAATATATCCTATTCCTAAAATAAGAAATATCCCAATATATCGCCTTGCTTACAGTATCGCAATATATCAATATATTAGTCATGTTTTCCCGGCAGTTGGGATTCAAAACGTGAAGGTGCAGAAAGAATTCTGGAAGAGGTTTGATCCTCTGCCACCGTCATGGTTTTGCTTTCTCGCGCCGGCTTTAAACATATATGACTTCATCTAATGAAGCGGCACTGCGCACACAGAACGATTGTTGAACGACGGCTCTGCATGCTTTCGAATCACTCTCGCGGTACTTTGATGTCATACGCTGATCGTCTGCACGGTACTGCTCCAAGTCGAACACACCTATACATTTCGCCCTCTGTTGGAATTACAAAGCGCTAACTTCTCCCCACCACCTCTTAGGAAAAGTAAAATAATTAAATATAAATTGATTCTGAGGTAAACCAATTGATTTTCACCTGTATATATATTTGTATGTATGCATGCATGCATGCATGTATGTATGTATGTATGTATGTATGTATGTATGTATGTATGTATGTATGTATGAGAGAATTTTTTTTTTGTGTATAATAAAATAAATATGTTTATATCATATAAACTAATCATTCCAAGACTGTTTTTTTTTTCAATTTCTATGTAAAAAGTTAAATAATGTTTAGTAATAAATAATGTTTAAATAACTTCTGAGACATGTAATAAAATTTGCAAAAATTACAATTTGCAAGACAAACACATAAGATCAATGACTGGAAGATTTAGCTTCTGACTAGGACTGTTCCTTCTACTAGCCCGAAACACTATCAAACTGGCTCTGGACCAGAGAGGAATGCTTATTATTGAGCCCTGCAACATCTTGTCAATCACTGTCTCTGAGAAGTCACTGGATGTTCTCATGGATTCTCCCAAGGATGATAGAAATAACTTTTATCTTCCAGATGGGTCTTAACAAACCCCTTTGGGTGTGCCTTTAAGTACATGTCCTACTTCTTCAGGCCCATCTCCTTCCAAAAGCAGGAGTCCAGTGACAGCCCCATCTGTCTACTGCCACTCAGCCTGTACTGAAACATTTCACACCATCGCTCATTACTCCAGACCTACATGAAAGACACCAGACCCACCCAAGATAGAGGGTAGATGAAGGAAGATCAAGATTGCACACTTGCTGCACTTAAACACCAAAAATCAGCTTTGTGTTTAAAAAAGACACAATCTCATATCAGTTACAGGATGCAGAATCAGATTGCTAACTCTCCAGTGCATCATTACCACAACAGGCAGTATACAGAGGACAATATCTAAAAACAATGTTTAATGGCAGTTGGCAAAGCCTATTGTTATGCGTGTATCAGTTGCTTCAGAATCGGGGCAGATTGCTTCTTAGATAGAAATGGCAACGGTTATGAATTTATCTATTTACTTATATGCTTTTAATGATTCTTTTACTAATTTTGAGGGAGAAATATTTTGAAATTCATAATTATTTATTTCCCTTAACTAACAGGTTTATTTTAAATGAGATATGACAAGCATAATATCTTGTGGTTCAGTGAGCAAGTCAGCAATTAAGTAACCACTGATTCATGCACAATCAATTCATAAGTAATTTGTTCAGGAATAGAATTAGACTGGTCATGCTGTATGTTTTGGATTCACTGCAAAGAAACAGATTCATAAGAGTCATTCATCTAGGGATCGGACTACACTAGTCATGCTGTACATTTTTGATTCATTAAAAATGTTTTTTAAGAGTCATTCATTTATTAATCGGTAGAGATGCACCGATTGACTGGCCAGTGATTGGAATTGGACAATTTTTTTGCATTCAGTCTCACGTCTTGCCGATTCAGAGCCGATCCTTTTATTGCCAGCGGCGCAGGCAATGATGTCACAGCCACACGCACACACAGCAGAACTGTTGAGTGTCTCCCGAGCAACACACAGCGGCAATCCACATTTTTTGAACAAATCGAGTGAGTCAATGATTCAGTGGCCCATTCATAAGGACAATCACTTGACTTGTTTCAGAATGAATCAGCCGTTTGAATGAATGGGCTGAATGAATGAATAAATGACTCACTCATTCAAACAGACACTTGCTGCCACCTACTGGTGGTTTAGTCATATTTAAAAGTATCATTGCATTTTTTCTTCATTTATTTATATGTTTAAAAAAATATGTAAAATATTAATCTTATAAAATTGTTTATGCATTTGAAATTTTGCAGTGTAAATGCATTTATGGCACCTCAGCTTCATCAAACTGTCAGTGTAAATGCATCTAATGCCACTTCAGATGCAGCTTCTGTTTCCTCAGCAGTGGAATGAGTTTGTTAATACTAATTTCATTTGAATGGTAACAACTCTACAGTTTCTTATTATGCTAACTGAATTAATTGAAACAAAGTAAGAATTTGATGTGAAAGATGACACATTTAATAAGTTTAGGTGGGGGAAATTACCATTTATAAACATACAGCAACTCATTTTAAGTTAACTATTTCTTCCTCTTTCCAGTCACAGAACACTTTATTTTGAGAGTTAAGTGAGAGAAAATCTGTAACTTAGTCCAGATTTGGGGAATTGTAATGTTTAATAATTTATTTTATTATGTAAATAATTTTTGCATTGAAATTTGCAAAGATTTTTGTTTGTATATGCAGTAAATTATAGTTCTTAGAAAGAAAATCAGAATCTGCAAAAATTGGTATTGGCAGGTCACACTTCCAAAAAATTAGAAATCTAAATCAGCCAAGAAAATTGCAATCGGTGCATCTCTATTAATCAGACTACAATCGTGGTACTGTATGTTCTTGATTTACTAAAAAGAACAGTTTCAAAAGAGGCATTTAATTGGGGATCAGACTACACCGGTCACGTTATATGTTCTAGATTCACTAAAATTAACTGTTTCAATAGAGTCATTCGTTTAGGGATTGTACTAGACACGCTGAGCTGTTTATTTTTAATTCACTAAAAAGAACTGGTTCATAAGTCATTCATTTAAGGATCACACTACAAGTTGCACTGTATGTTTTTGATTCACTTAAAAGAACTAGTTAATACGACACAAATTAAAAATAAACAAATGTTATATTTACCTGTCCATGTCAAAAAAGTCACAGCTTCTCACACTCCAAAAAATAAAAAATAAAAATAAAAAAAAATAAAAAAAAATCACACTAATTCACATGACAGGTCTACGTGCATCCATTCACTCTGGATGGACCAGTATA
Organism: Onychostoma macrolepis; assembly: GCF_012432095.1. NCBI lineage: Eukaryota > Metazoa > Chordata > Actinopteri > Cypriniformes > Cyprinidae > Onychostoma > Onychostoma macrolepis. The sequence goes on along the minus strand of NC_081170.1, from coordinate 13,566,071 downwards.
AACACTGGCTCTCACAGGGGTCACCATGGTTCCAGGTCAGACGTTTTTGGCCACAGCTGCTGGTGCATAATCAGATACTTGTTTGGATTTCAGATTGATTCATATCTAAACAGTTCCAATACGAGCACAAGATGACGTAAAAGTACTTTGTGTTTACTGCAATCAACTGTCCAACATGCATAACATGCATGTGTCTGTGTAAACTGCATGAGAAATAAAACTGCAGAGAGAATTCTCAGTCCGCTGGGATATCTATCATGATATTGCATCACCTCAAAATCCCCAAACGCATGTTAACTATAGTTTATGCTGGAGCTCAGGGGCTTCCCAATTGCCCTGTGTACCACTGTTTGTTTTTTTGAGACGGGGTTGCAAGCTGTGCACTAGATGAATGCAAATGATGCTTGCAGAGAACTATTCCCACAAAAGAAAGATACAGTTGTGCAAAACTCTATGGGATCCCCACAGGAAGCATTTCCCTTCATTGTGTCTCTGTACACTGGCCACGAGGAATCCCCTGGGAGTTTTCGGACACCAGCTTGTGCTCTATCGAGTTTATCCTGCTCTTTTTTTGACTTCACCATGACTCTTTATCTCCCAGTGAGGCACTCACCACCCTTTTTCCCTCAACTACCCCAAGAACACACAGCCACACACAGTGTCCAGATCTCCAGCATATCACCTAAGGGACAGCGGGAGAATTAGGGAGAAGTCTCATAAAGAAAGCATTCAGCCTTAGGAAATGAACCCTTCTGTGTGTGATATATATATATATATATATATATATATATATATATATATATATATATATATATATATATATATATATATATATATATATATATATATATATATATATATATATATGTGTGTGTGTGTGTGTGTATATAATATATATATATATATAGAGAGAGAGAGAGAGAGAGAAAACATATGCTGGTGATGACTAGGGTCAACTATGACTAACTTAGACCACACATCTTAAACATGAAACAGCATTGTTTTAGCACAAGATGAACAGAGGAAGACGATCTTTCTTAGCATTTCAAACAGTCTGATATTAAATAAGCACACCTGCAGTACGTTGCTAAAATCCACAAGGTATGACGGAATAAATCCCAAAGTATATACATTTTTAGGCATAAACTAAGTTATGCATACAATGTGCACAATGCAGATTTCATCATCTGTTCTTGTACAGTTGAAAGAGAAACCGATAGGACAGTTCAACAACAACCACAAACTACTTGAGACGGCAATAACAACACATGCCCGTGTTGATGAGCGCTTGTGATGAAGAAATACCCGCAACTTATTTAAACATGTACAAAAACATTTAGATCAACTCATTTTTAAACAGTTTAATGTCTCAAGACATAGAACCTGATTTTGGAATGAAATTACTCTCTAAAAAATTAAGCAATTTGCAGAAAAGGTGCATTTATTTGATCAAAAAATACAGTAAAAACATCAATATTGTGAAATATTACAACAAATTAAAATAACCGTTTTCTATTTCAATATGCTAAAATGTTTTTTTTATTCCTGTGATGGCAAATATGCTTATTAGACACAAGGAACATTTCTTATTTTTATCAGTGCAGTAAACATGCTGCTTAATACTTTTTTCCATATTCTTTTTATGAACAGAAAGTAAAAAAAAAGAAAAAAGGTTTTCATTTCAAACAGAAATCATTTGAAACATTATACATGTCTTTAACTGTCACTTTTGATCAATTCAATGCATCCTAAATAAAAAATAAAATAAAAAAAGTATTCAATTCTTTAAAACAAACTTGTTGTGTATATAAAATATTTACTCCAAAGACAATGAGGGGCAAATTATTTCTCAGCAAACACCCAAAGCTTGTTATTAAATTCAAACCGAATGCCCAAAACTGGCATCTGTTCTCTCCACCTTTGCAACAACAAATGATAATGTAGTCAAACATGTTTCCCATGAAATTGCCAGTGTGAACTACTTCTCATATTTATTTTTTAATATCTTCTTTCTGAAATAATACAAAAGTATTTAACATCTGAACTGAGGAGATCAAATGGACCCACATCTAAGGGCCCCTTTACACCAGATGTTAACATACATTAGCATCAGCATATTGTTCAGCTGGACAACATTTACACATTACACCAGATCTGAAAGACTACTTAAAATTTTTTACATAAAAGCATATGTGTCACAAAAAACAAAAAAAACCCCCACAAAATTCAAAATGTTTCATTTTTGGGATATCTGGTCTATTGTATTTCTTAGTTTAGAAAAATTCTCATAATGTATGACACTAACAGCTATTGGAAGTGTGAAATGGGGGGAAACTAGCCAAGTTATAAAGCACTCCATGGGAAAAAAAGACTGATCCTTGCATCCCTCCAAATGTGGTTTCAGTGATCTGAACACACTCTGATCACAATAGATGTGATCCATTTAACCAGCATGTAAGTGGTCAAGTGCAATCTGATTGTGCTGCGATCCCTGAAAATGTCTTATTCACTCTAAAGTAAATGGTTCCTGTTAAAATAATGCACTCAGTGCTTGCGTATACATGTATACACCACCAAACATGACTGTATTGTGCTTTCTGAACCCAAATAGTGACCTTAAGTGCCAGTTTAAGAGAACGAGGAAAACTGCTCCTCTGGGAATCACAGCATAACCCTTTATTTGGCAACAGTGCACTTCTGAAACTTCCACTACTTTCTTCCCTTTTGCGCCTCTTTATGTGGCTGTCAGGCAGCCAGAAACTGCCAGGCACCGGTAAAGTCAGATGAAGCCATTTTGATTGACAGGCAGAATTGCAGTGGGAGAGTCCTGCGGCTTATTTCTTCTATGAAACTACAACTATTATGTAGCAGTGAGTAACAGGTTTCCAAGACTCCAGCCCCGCGCGACTTTGTTCTCAGGGAGGAATTCCCAGCAGCAGGCTTCAGTAAATGCATGCCGGGTAAATGTCACATACCCTTGGGGGCCGACTTTCCTCGAATGAAGGAGCTTGCTTTGATTAGACCCACTGCGTTTCGGGATGAATAACAGAAGTCACCCTCTAATAAAAAAACACAAACTATTGCATCTGTGTTGAAATGGAAAACAGACAGGGAGGCTGAGGTGGTGCTAAAATAATGGGAAACATAAACAGAGAAAAAAAGCTAAATCAAAGAAAACATTAACACCCCCACCCCCTTATAATCTCTCCCTTTCTTACAAAGCTTTCAGCTTTGCTCACTTTTTCCTAATAAAAGGGGAGTAACTCACTTGCCGTGGAGGAAGCCACCCCTTGCCCCATGGTGGCAGTTTACGTCATCGGTTAAACTTCAGCGTACAGAGCCAAGAGAAACTCTTCCAACATTGCATTACTAACAGCAGGGTGGGTTGGTGACCTGGAGCGTGAAGTGCACGGCAGGTAGGAGGAAACCCATCCCAGCCTAAACTCTTCCTGCCTGACTGATTAGAGGTGGGCTTACCCTCCTGGCCTGCACCTACAGGAGATTTCCACTGTGGTTGCAAAGATGACGCAATGTTTGTTTGCATAGATGAATAGTTAGAGGCAATGGCAGCAAATCAAATGAACTATGCAGGAATGGCAGGCTCACTTACAAGTTCAAAGGAACATACCATATGGTTGTTTGACAGTAAAACTACTAGACTCGAAGAGTCTACTCATTTATGTAACACCTGCAGTCAAATACCAGACACAGGAGTTGACCTTTTTTGAGAATTTATCACTTCACTAGAAGTAACAGGAACGTCTTTATCAGGACTATCTCTTTACCGCACAAGTCTAGAGATTGTGTTTGCAAGGCAATTTTAATGTTGACAGTGTGTTTGTACAAAGCAAAAAAAATAAAATAAATAAATAAATCATTCTCTTATCTAGGAAGAAAAATGACTTGAAAGATTTTATTTTTCTTACCCCTTGCATAAACAGACTTAATTTTTATACATTTCTCATAAAACAAAACTTGATAACATCTTAAGTCATTTTGATTCTCAAGTAAATGTATCTTGAATTGATTTAAGAATGTTTTGGTATATGTACTGGAAAACAAAACGAAAATACTGAGTAAGAAAATTACATTTTTTGCAGTGTATTATCTTTCCTCATTCTTAAAAGCATCTGTTGAATAAACAGCTGATGCATAAAAATAAATGTAAAAAAAATTCAGTTTAAAATATCTATATACGTATAAGGGGAAACGTATATCTTGTCCTGTAACTGGTAAATACAGTTTATCAACAGTTTTCATGCAATTTCATCTTCACTATAGCTCATTTTAAAGGGATAGTTCACCCAAAAATTTCAATTCTGTCATCATCTACACACCCCCATGCTGCTCCAAACCCGTATGATGTTTTTTTCTTCTGTGGAATCTACAGTGAAAGTTAATGGTCACCAAAACTGTTCTTCAAAATATCACCTTTTTTGTTCTGCAGAAGAAAATCAGTCATGCAAGTTCAAAATGACATGAGGGAGAAAAAAGTTTGGGGTGAACATCCCTTTAAATAGTCCAACAATACGACAACTACAACTGTACAGTAGAACAGTGGTTTTTAATCCTGTTCCTCAGGACCCACTGCTCTGTACATTTTGCATGTCTCCCTAATCTGACACACTCATTTGAGTTCATGGAGCTCTTTCCTAATGAGCTGATGATCTGAATCAGGTGTGTAAATTAGGGAGACATGCAAAACTTGCAGAGCTGTGGGTCCACAGGAACAAGTTTGAAAACTACTGCTGTAGAAAAGTAAGAACAATACATAGCAAGTTGTCTCAATTAATATGCAATTGTAAATACTGCATGCATAACTGCAAAAATAAAATAAAATGTTATTTAAAATGTTTTAGATGGAGATTGGCATGTTACAACACAGGACTATTTCATGTCTCAACTACAAATCAAACATTTTAAACCCTGAACGCATGTCAACTGATGAACTCAAATGTCTTGTATAAATATATGCATCTTGTAAATGCTTGTTCAGGATTTTACAGCACCTTAAGTTAAAGTCATAAACAAACCAAAACACAAAAGCATCAGAAATACTACTTCTGTGCCAAAGCTAACAAAACACAATAAAAAGCAGGAATACTTGAGACAATACTCCACACAGATCACATCTCAGCAACGACAGCTTTGTGTTCCCTTCTATCAGCATATATCTGAAACGCAGTCAACTACAGCTGTGAAGAAAAACGGAAACATGAACTCGGGAAAGATAACCTGGCACAAGAGAGCTCTTTAATCTGGGAACATCTCTTCCTGAGAACGCAAATCGCAACTTGAGCAGAACTGAATCATCAGGCAGTTAGAGTGACATGAACATAACCGCTTTTGTGCAAATAATAGGTGCATAATTAGTAAAGGTTTAAAGACTTGAGACGGACACGATACCAGACAAAGAGACCACACACATGCACAAACCGAGCCTGATCACAACTTGTTGCTTTGATTGTGCGTTACGGAGTTAAATACCAAAATCAACATGTCCACTTTATCAAGTAATTTTCATGCACATCCAAAGTTATAGAGATTTTCTTTTACTTTCTCCATCGTTATGCGAATGGATGCTGACATGCGTCCAGTTGTGCCCCATTCAATACACAAAACGAGTTGAGTTTCTAACATTGAACAATACAATTACGTTTACTATCTGGGAGCTGATTAATTAATAAACTAAATATGAACACAAATGCTTAATATAACCAGTGCTGTGTGAAAGAAATACCTCCACACACCGTTAGCAGCGCGCTAACGCTAACAGCCCCTCAACGCTTTTGTTCTGAAAACGCCGGTAGCAGACGACCACTTTCCTTGACAAATTAACTTTCCACACTGCATAAAAACCACATTCACAAGATAATATGTCGGGCGTTTACTTATATTAATGACATATTAATATATGTGAGAAGTTATTGACTACAACAGCTCCAAAACCAAACAATTATTCACTCAGCGCGCGCTCCCCGCCGTCAAAGTCGCGCGGATTAACAGAGCACACACAATTTCACAAAGCTGTTAAACACATAGTTTTATCTTAGTAGACGACTTTATGATGATTTTCATACTCACAGATTTGTCAGACTCGCTCCATGTGATTCAGTGTGTACCCGTGTGTGTATGGGTGCGTGTGAGCACGCGAGCGCGGAGATTCCCCTGCTGCAACCATGGAGACGTAGCGTCACCCAGAGCAACCGAGAGGGAAGAAAAATAATGTGTAAAAAGGAGATTAGAATAAAACTTCAATATTTATACTAATAAACACATATTGTTTTGAATTACATATTAATTCTAAACAATAAAAGACATTTGTGTGAGTAAAACCATTTCATATTAGCGAGTTTTTAAAGTTACAATAATTGAAATCTATAGATTGAATTTAGTTAAAAATTTAGTAATGAAGTATATTCATATCCAAAACAATACATACAGGTTCTAATCTCATACCGAGCTAATTATTAGGCTAAATTATTAAATACTACTAATATTGCGCCATCTAGCGTGCAATGATGAAAATATGTCAGTGGGTCATGTGGAACTTCTCTATTCACGTAAAAGTTTGCTTACTTTAACCGTGTCATCTACATACATTTTCGCATATGACATATGGAAATATAAATGACATTATTTCCGAAATGCCCAAAAGTATAGTATCCAGTAGTCCTGCAAAATAATAACGTACACTGAGATTTAACTTTAAATTGAATTGAACTTCTTTAGTATGGCATCACATTCATCATCTTTAAATATCAGTAATGAGGTCGTTAGAATTATTGTTACATCGTCCTTTATAGGTTAAGTAGGCTACTCTGTCTGGTTCAGAATTTATGCAGGTCATTGCCTATTAAAAGATGAGGCTCACATATGTCCAGCAACAGATGGATAGTCCACGTCAGTTGTGACCTTTGGAGGAAATAGTAGGCTATTGTTTGAGTTAAATGATAACAACAGTATGCTAAATATTTTTTAATACCCCCCACCACTTTTTATTTTAACTGGTTAAATAATTGAGAGTTGAAAGGATATTGGCAAACAATTAACAGTGGGACATTAACAATATAAAACAAGCCTGCAATTGCAGATTCAGTGATTGTTGAAAAAGCTTTATGCAGGTGATGCCTGAATCTTTCTGCATTATGGATATGGATGATGAATTTGTTATACATTTTAATTTTGCCACTTTTAAAATTTAGGTTGGGTATTGTTTCTTTTCATTCTGTATTGTATGGATTTTTGCATAAATAAATAAAGTATAATTACATTAATGATTTTATTTTGAGAAGTTTTTAATCTTTCTGCATATAAAACCAATTTTATTTTAAATCAGGTGGGTCTGTGTAGCAATCACAAGCTATATGACAGACATTTGGGTTTTACAGAGCATGATATAGCCGTCTCATGACAGATGGTCTGACACTATGCCACTTCAGTGATAAGGATTACACACAGCTCATCTTAACCCTTCATTAATAGACATGCATTAGGTATCTTAGTCTTTAATAGCACTAAGATCACACCACAAAAAGCATTGCCTTATTGAAATAAAAGTATTACAACAGTTTACAAACAATCATTACTCGGATCCTTCAGAAATCATTTGGTGCTCAAGAAACATTTTTTTTTTAAATATCAATGTGGAAACAATGAATAGAAATAGATGAATAGAGAGAGAAATGTTCAAATGAACAGCATTTGAACAACTTTTTTTTATATGCATCCTTGCTGAATAAAAGTATTAATTTCTTTAAAAAATATCCCAAACTTTTAAGTAAATACATATAGATATGCTGAATCATACAGTAGCCATCAGTTCTGAAAGAGGACTGAACAAACAGCTTGCTCTGTCATGTTGATCCTCCAAGAAGATTTCAGAACTGCTTTCCAGGCCACTGTCGCGCACTCGACAGGGACAATAGGGGCTCTCAGCATTAATGACGTCTTGACCGCAGACATGCCATCTGCCCTGAACTGCCTTACGCCTGCACAAACATGTAGCAGTACATTGTCCCTGTGCTAAATGAGCTTAACGCTCTTACTCTGATGATGGACACTGTAAACAGAGTTCTTTATATCAATCACTATGAGGTCAAGGTTCTTAAGTGCATGACTACACACAGTGCTACGTGCCTGATGTGTGCTCTGATCTTTTGATGTTTGTGCTTTTTGGAGTCATAAAACATTCGCATTTCTTGTTCATTAAAGACTAATTCCTTTATTTTTACATTGAAAGCCATTTGACATTCAAAATATCTTGTGTTCTATAAGAGAGAAAGTTACACAGGCTTGCACCTGAGGGTGACTAAATGATAACAGGATTTTCAATTTTGGGTAAAATATCTAGTGTTTTGCACAGTTGTAATGGTGAATCAATAAAACATTGCATAATATATGTAAAGTGGCCATTGCTATGCAACTCCCAAGATCCCATGTGTTTCATTCATAAAATGTTTACGTACTATGGGAACACCACAGAGGTGGGACACGTTTAGTGATGCCAGTGTTCAGCTTAACTTACTGATCCAATTTGTAGATCTCTCCATCCTTTAAGAAATAGGCTCCTTCTGGCCACTATGCAAGGCATGCTGGGAATTACATGTTTACGCCACACTGTAAACAAGGGGATATAAAACCCAGACCTCAGTGCATTCTGTGCAACTCAGAGCTTGAGGCAGCAGCAAACCAGGATCTACTCTTTTCAAATACACACCATTTCTTTTTACATCTGCCTATACATCAGACATCAACAGCAACTGTAACCATGGTACTGGAGGACTCTGAGTGCAGCGTCTTTGAGCTTGACATCACTGTGAGTTGATTTTATCTTCTGCTATTGTTGTATATGCTGTTTTAGTAGTGGATAAAAAAAAGATTTGATTGTGTTTGCATGAGTTTTATTTTAAGGGGGTTTTGATGTTGATGTTTGTGGTCTGTTGATGGAATTTGTGTTGTCTACTGTCCAGCAACTTTACTACTGTATGTCCGGTCAAGGTGCTTTGGTGTTTTTGTCAGAAATAAGCAGGCTATTTTTAACTATAAGCTGGTGTGCAACATAAACAAAAATACTTTTTGGGTGAACTGAGAGAAATGTTACAATAAATATGTTAATCTAAATCATAATAGTCAGTCAAAACTCTTTTGAACCATGTTCCGATACATTCTTATTGCAGCCATTGAAAATAAACAGCCTAAGATTAATGAGTATTCAAATGTCTCTCCATCATAAGAATGTGCTAAGGCATTGTAAAAAAGGTTTATTCTCCAACTAAACATTTTTTTATAAGTTTTGATATGAACACAAGTTCATTGAGAGGTAAACAACAAAATTCTCAATATGTTACAAACCTAACCATAACTTTGCTTTTGTAGGAGGATGATGTGGAGACTGCCTTTGGTCTGGTGCACTGCACCATGATGGGTGTTCCGAAGGGCAACCGGCCTATCATCCTGACCTTCCATGACATCGGACTAAACCGTAAGAACCTCCTCTATATCTTCTTATTCCCCTCTGCCTGTAAGACTTTACCGTAAAAAAGGTTCAATGTCACTGCAAATGCCAGTTCAAGTTCCAGTGCTCTTAAAACAAGATATAAAACATCTCATTTGTATTCTGTCTTAATGGACTGAATAATTTGTGTATAGCTATCTTAGTAACACAGCTGTGTTCTTTGTTCTGCAGATAAGAGCTGTTTCGAGTCTCTGTTTAATCACAAAGACATGCATGAGATCATGCAACACTTTGCTGTGTGCCATGTTGATGCCCCAGGACAGCAGGAGGGTGCCAGCACGCTCTCCACAGAGTAAGTGAGGGGTCATTATGCCATCGATTATGATTCCAGGTCTATCAGAGCATCCGAAGGTGTATGATTAACTAAAATCTTAAGAGTCATGTCTTAGAATTAAAAATGAATGGCCACTCTTACTCATTCTGTCAACAACAAAGACAACATAACTGATTTAGTTTACCAGCCTCTAAGACAGGAAATGCGTTTAAAATCAGCTAAATCGGAGCAGATCTGCTCTAGGAAATATAATGTAGACAGCTTTAATCAGCAACCTATGGCACCAGACTGACGGAATGTAGGTCAGCATGTCACTTGTAGGGTTTGAGGGGAGCAGGGCATGTTTATGATCTGCCATCTGCTACAGTAACGTAACAGACATCCATTGCCCATAATCCAACCTTCCAGAGCAGCATCCAGACAGATTATGACTTTGTTAATGCCTGGAAGACCATCAGCCAAACCTAATTAACCTATCATGCTGTTTGATTGGACGTCATAGTATTTGACCTCCATATTGTTCCACATGTTTGAGGCTAACAAATAAAGCACTGTCTGTTAATATTGTAGGTATACCTATCCTTCTATGGATCAGCTCTCAGAAACCCTTCCTATGGTCCTCCAGCATTTTGGGTAAGTTATAAAACTGGTATAAAACCAGTTCAGATGTTTAACTATTTTTGAGGCTTGTATTATAATCTTACAAGTGATCTTGATCCAAACCTACCTGAATGTTTGCTCTTTTCCCTTCATAGTCTGAAGAGTGTGATTGGAATGGCGGTTGGAGCTGGAGCCAACATCCTGACTCGCTTTGCTGTGAGTTCTATACACTTTTCCTCTCAGATGCATTTTGAATTGTTTTGAATAGCATGGGTTACAGTTTTGCAACTCTCACTACAAAGCAGTGATGATACTTGCAGTGTAATCCTGCTCATTATTATTGTAGGCGTGCTTGTTAATACACAGGAATGTTTCCTTTGCACATATCACATTCCAGTACTGCATATTAAATTATATAATTTTTTTTTTTTCATTAACAATTGTTGTTGTTTTTTTTGCATACATCTCTTAAAGCTAAAACATCCAGACATGGTTGAAGGTCTTGTTCTGATTAATTTAAGCGTGCACGCAGAGGGTTTCATGGAAAGGGCAGCACAAAAGGTACAAAAACTGATTTTTTTTCTGCTAGATTTGCATTCTTATGAGATTTGAAAAGATTGCATTATTAAACTAATTTGAATGAGCTTATATAGTAGTTCAAAGCCATACCATTGCACAAATCCTCACTAAAGCATTACATTCTCGACAGATTACAAGCTGGACTCATGCTCTCCCTGATACAGTCATTTCACACCTGTTTGGAAAGGTGAGAACTGAGGACGTCTATGATTCATTTGACTGATTAATAATGAAACAAGTTTAATTTAGTATTAATATTAGGATTTGAAATTTTATAACCAAATTAATTCTCAATAAGTTATTTTTGACTGTTTTATCACGTTAATGCTAACGTTTACTAATGTTGTAGGAGGAGATACAGAACAATCATGAACTGATCGAAACCTTCCATCATCTCATTACAAACAACATTAACCAGTCCAACCTGCAGCAGTTTGTCAAGTCCTACAAAAGGTATCACCAGTGCAATCTGTGTCTGTAATCGCTCAGTTCCTGGGTTTGATTCTTTAAATGAACCTATAGGACCTACAGTATATATTCTATATACTGCAATGAGTTACTGAAAGCCTCATCTTTCCATCATTTCTCAGCCGAAGGAATATGGAGATAGAGAGACCAGTACAAGGAGGAAACGTAAATGCAAGAATGCTCCAGTAAGTTCCACCTGATGACAGTAAACATATGAAATTTTGACTACTAGTGCCTTAAACCTTAAAATTGAGCTTCCATGACTAAATTGTTTGTCATCATGACAGGTGTCCAGCTTTGCTGATAGTGGGTGATAACTCTCCAGCTGTGGATGCTGTGGTGAGAATTACTATTTTGTTATTGTCTTAAATATGTTAGAGACCCCCATAGAAATGTAATGTTACTCAACAGTGATTGGTTGTAACAATTTTCCAATTATTGACTATAAACCATAAATAATTTTGAACTAAAGCAGCATACAAAACAGTAATATAATTATTATATAAATATTTTACCTCACAGGTTGACAGCAACTCCAGAATGAACCCAACAACAACCACATTTTTCAAGGTCAGTGACCTTACCGTCCTTTGCATTCACTCAAAGACACATTTAACTAACTTTTACATGTAAAATACTAATAGCAGCTAATTTTATATCCTATATCTAATTTGATGAATATCTAGTAAAATGAGACAGATATTTTGCTCATCCTTAGTTTTTAAACTATCTATTTAAACTTAAACATTTTTCTAGATGGCTGACTGTGGCGGCCTGCCTCAGGTTGATCAGGTATATATAATTCGCATTTACAGATTTACATTCAAATCTGAATTTTTAATCTAGATAATATATTTGATTTTATAGTCAGTATGAGTATATTTACACTACATGTTCATGATCTCTCTTACAGCCTGGCAAACTTATAGAAGCTTTCAAGTATTTTATCCAGGGCATGGGCTACAGTAAGCACACGTTATTTTAACACTACAACAATACAGAACTACTATCCAAAAAATAACAATACATAATAGTCATATTACATTTTATATGAGAGAAAACCATGGTCATACCCTCTCATCACTAACTCCTTCTTCTCCACAGTGCCCTCTGCCAGTATGACCCGTCTTGCTCGGTCTCGCACGTCCAGTAACTCATCTCTGGAGCGCAACCGTAACCGCAGCGGTACAAACACGGATGAGCAGCGTGGACGCTCCCACACCGACGTCTCCATGGAGAGCACCTCTGGCGCAGAGCACAGTTCCTCAGGCCCCACACATTCCGTCAAGCTGTCCTGCTGAACGCCTCATGAAAATAACACCACCGTGCGAATCAGAATGGAACTCAGCAGGCGGTTTGAATGATATTGGACCTGAAATTACAGAATTTGAACCTGAAAGCTGATGCTCCTGTTATTAGATAATGTTTAATGTATAATTGGTATTTTTCACAAGGTTATGTTTGATTAGAGATGGCCCTCAGCAAACAAATGTTGTATGTAGCCTACTTAATAGACTTTACACTAGTTTAAAATATCTGAACCAGTGGTTTAAATTGCCGTTTTATTACTTACACTGTAAAATATGTAATATCTTATAATAACTGTATTATATAATTATGTTAAGAAGATTCTATTATGTTTACAGCTTGGCTGTGAGAATGTACATGTGTAGGCTATCTTAAAATGCAGAGTGAGTATGTGGGTGATGGTCTTGGAGAGTTCTCTGGTAGGGCTGAATGTTTGGGGGGATCTTTTTTATACAATACGTATTGCATTTAATTTCTGTACTTATCATTTCTTACAGCAGTGTTTAATTGACATCTGACAGTATTTCTTAGTCTGACAATATAGTCTACAGAACATTTGATATAGTATCTGAATCATTTATATTGGTTGTGCTTCTTAAGAGTCCCATCTTATATTAATGAGCAAGGAAGATATGAATGTTGGTAAGATCACTTTATATTTAACAACTGTGTTCTTAAAATAAAATTAAGTATATTCAGTCAGTCTCACTGCTGTTTATTGTCTAACACTGTGAAAAATTATAAATACATACAATTATGTAATGAATTCCACTACAGAAATATGTCCGTAATATATACACACCAGAAATAAATACAAAAAGCATAAAGCACAAAAGCATAAAAATAAGCAAATGTCTTTTATTAAAAAAAGATACATTTCCTGCATATTTCCAGAATTAAATATGAAAAGTAACAACTTGGCAAAATAAAAGTGTGAATATCAAGGAGATCACTGTCACTTCTCTTATATGTATTTCAGAATATGTTACATAAAGATACAAACACATCCTTTAACACCATTTTAACTAACATATATTTTCAAAAACTGATGATGTGTATTCCATTAAGGAGAATTCCTTTTTTCGTTGAAGGCGATATTTTTTAAACATATATTTGCAAAATATAAAAATAGTATTTTGGACTTCACAGATTTGGAACAGGAAGTCAACAACTTAAATTTAACATTTTCTTAATTTCATATTTTGTCCCTCATCCATCCATCCATCCATTAGCAATCTTCATATACCATAAAGTCCTTCAGTCTGAACTATCATTGTTCCCTTCACAAGCCATCTTATGAGTAACTGTGCTGATGTTTATTCATAAATCATCCGAATTCAATCCAAATTTCTCATCAACAGTGCTTTCTGTGCTCTCCAGCATCCCTGTCCCTATTACTGTCAAGTGTGATGCTCAGACTACAAATGTGAGCCTAAGGATGCCATAAAAAGAGATTGCATCTGGCACTCTGTGAATTAGTTAGTTAACAATCTCATTGACCTCATAGTACTGCGCCAGATCTGCAAAGATATCGTTTGGATTCCTGCAGGAGAGGTTGCAGAAGCAGGCGTTGATCCACATGTATTTCCAGGAAAAAACTGATCCATTTGGACACACAAACTCCACCTCGATGGTCTTAGACTTGTATGGGATGCAGCAGCGCTCATCGGTACAGACTCCACAGTACTTGGGCCAATACGCCTTCTTACTGACACACCCCGAGATGGTGAAGTTCTGAAACTCTGGCTCACGGTAGATGTTCAGGCATTTCTTACCCGGCTGAGTAACAGATATGACAATCAATACATCCATCCATCCATCCATCCATCCATCGGTCTATCCATTTATCTGCTCTTTATCATACTCTATTATTAAAGTAAATGAGGAGATGGGATGGGTAGGCAAATGAAATAGAAATAAACCAGGGTAGGAATAAATTCTTACTCTAAAGTGCTTGGTGATGTCCACCTCACAGGGTCGGAGGTTACACAGTCGAGACTCTTTCTCCATCACACAGCCAGCATTGTCATTAGAGACGCGCTGTGATACGCCCCGCCCACAGGTCTTTGAGCAGGGACTCCATGGCGTAGTCTGGGTAATGCAATTTTTATGCCAAATATCATTAGAGGTGAGGGACGCTGAAAACGACAAAGGAGGATGATTAGAAGCCAAAACAATGGAAGTTCACCAGAAGATGCTACAGACCTCTGATGGACATTTATCACCACACAAAACAATAATGCATTGCTCACCCTCCTCAGGAGCGTGTCTGGGGTTGGTCTTGCGTGGTTTACGGGACTCTTCGCAGATCCATTTCTCGCAACACTGGCCTGGGATCTTGACTCGCTTGGGCGACTGACACCAGACCCGGGGCGGCAGGGACTTGGTGCAGAGCGACACACATCCAATCGCCCCATTCACACACAGACAACGGTACTTACAATTGGGCTGGAAGCTTTGGCCATTACGGTAAATCACACCGTTATACTCACAGCCTGTTCCCATAACATCTGAAACACAGAAGAGACTGGATATATGTACTTACAACTAAAAGATTCTGTGACAGTTTTGTGTCTGAGTACCAATTTGACACAGAATAAGAAAAAAATTAGATATTGCATGCCTGTTGGAACCAAACACTATTGTAGTAGCGTAAGTAGTAGTCTATATAAAATGCAAAATTGACATTTTCTCTAGTGGCTTATATGCATATGCATTAATATGAATAATATTCAAGATGTTTTATTTGCATTATATTAGGAAATTCAACAGCAAGTCACATTTACATAAAATAAATGTTTCTTTATATAGTATTTTAATTATGTCACTGTAAAGGAATACGTAAGGTCACTTACATGCACACACTCCTTTTTCGTACCTCGGCTTGTCAGCGCTGTAGTCACAGTAAAGTCCTTTATGATAGTCACAGGTATCTCTCTCATTACAGGTCTCCCCCACCTGCTTGGCACAGGCCTTGCAGCAGTCACATCCATCTGTCAATAAGCTGACGCCATGTGGGCAAACAGGGGCATTCTTGGGGCACTTACAGGGCCATTTGCAGTATCGATTTCTGTTATAAGGGTCCAAATCTGTGGTCACAAGAGGAGAGTCTGTGGAGTTGTGGGAACTGGCCTGTGTGGGGGAAAAAGAAAAGACCATGAAGATGATATGCCAACTTCAGCCACTTTGGGGCAATAGAGAGTTTGTTTTGAAATTACATTGAAATTGGGCCCTTTAAAGGCTCCCAAGAACTTCATTGCAGAGGACGCTTCGGATTAGTTTCTAATATCATCAACAAGACAGCACAGGATCACTTTTACACTGTAACTACACAGAAATACTGTTTTCCAAAACCGATGGTTAATTTTAATAGATATACCAACAGAGCCAAATGCAACATTATTGTCACACAACATTTTGATATTTATAAATCAAACACTGCTAGTGTTTAACACAGAGTTTTGTTCCAACCTCCACCACACAAACCATCTAGTTTTCTACGGAGCCCCGCATATGACACGCAAGAAAAAATAAGTAAATCGTGCACACGATTAATATTTCGTTCCCTCGATTTATAAATCGTGTGCACGATTTAGCCAACTATTTTTTCCCCCTGCATGTCATGTGCAGGGCTCCGTAAGTTTTCAAAAAAAGCCTGAATGACTTAATTAGCTGGATCAGGTGTGTTTAATAATTAGGGTTGCGTTGCATCTAAACTCTGCAGGGCTCCGGCCCTCCAGAAACTGAGTTTGACACCCCTGGTTTAACGTATCGCCTACAACAGCTAGTTTTGGTTCAGTCTCATTCGTTTTCTTGCTCCAGCACACCTAGTTTCTCTCTACAGTGGATGAAATGGAAAACCCGGAGTGAATTACACCGGATCGCAGAAGAGGATAAGGAGCTCTCTGCAGATCCGCTCCATTTGTATGAGTTATAACAGTCCGGAGTTTCAGTCTGTGAATCGCTTCAGAATTTCTCAAATTTATAGAAAACTTTTGTGAGGCAGAATTTATTATTAATTTTAATAAACTGACAATTGATATTGAGATTATAACAGCGCTTTTGTTAGTGTGATTAATGTAACAAAATATGGTAAAATAATATGATAATAATAATAAAATATATTATTCATAATATATAATAAATCGTGTTCTATTAGACATTATGTATTACAATATACTGATCGCCTCCTAAACTTGATGCAACATTTCCGAGAATTAACTGAAAAATGGCTCCAACTTATGACTCCTGGCACATAATGCAACAACAGACAGGTTATTATTTGCTTTATTGTCATCATGACAAATCAAACAGTCACTTTCAGTTTTAAAAACATTATCGTTTAGGTTTCTCTTTATGCATTTGTGGGCTGTAATGAATTTGCACCTATGCATGACATAAGACAGCTTGCAGTTTTGAGCTTTCCAAGAATAGCGCTTTGATCAGCAACGTCGCTACTTTAACGTGCAGTTTACAACAGGTAGCCTACTTGCTGTTCTTAACAACTGTAAAAACCTTTAGTTGCGTGCATTTTTAACTCAAATACTGCATTGAATCAACAGTATGATAAGACCCACCTGGTGCAAACTGGCTGTCAAAAGAATCCACGACAGGAGTCTCCACATTACTATATTCCTGAGAGAAATGCATTGAAACAAGAAAAGTTGTTTGCTACAGGTAGAATCCACAAGCGTTCCCTCGTGGCATCCACAGAGCGTTCAGTGTCACGCGCAGATCTTTCGGTCAGTCTTCTGGAGTCTGGCGTTACGTCAGTCTGTCAGGCTTAGAGGGAGTTTGCTTGAAGTTTTCTTTCAGTTCACTCCAGTTCAGTCTTCAAGAGGGGAGGAATCAAAATAAAGCATCTGAATTATTTAGAAAGCGAACTTTTCCAACAGTTTTGTATTATCAAATCACTAACATAGAGGGTAAATGTTTAGATTTCTCATGTCTTGGCGTAATTATTGCATGACATGAATTCTAAGCAAGCTATTCATTCAGAAACTTACTTACTGTTAGAGGATAAATGCAATTGGTGCATTCTTTTATACATCTGAAAGTGTTCATTTAGACCTGAAATTTGATTTTGTTTTGCTTTTGGTTTAATTTAGTCTGGCATGCAAGTACAAAATAAACAGAAATGTGCAGGCCAGTTGAAACCTGTTTGTGCTTTTAAGGTCCTCTCCTTGTGAATAACATAATAGTGTCCAGAGAAATAAGTTATTTTCACAAAAACAACATAAACCTAACAACTTAAATTTATGCAATGAAGTTTGCACTGAATGTAATTTGTTTTCTTTAGTGAGGCCTTCAATCTGTTTATGACTCATTTAAGTCAAAGAATCCAATGAAGTATTTTTAATAATGTTAAATAGTCAAGGTATTCATTTTTTAAGCAGAATATTGATTTAAAGAGAAGAGGCAAACAATATTAAAATAGACTGCTCTAACTGCTTGACATTTGGACACCAATCATTCCAGAGATCAGCAAGAATTTGAGATAAGAGCAACTGGACAAGGACAGAGAACTTTGTGTCCCTAAAACATTTCCCCCTGTAGAACTGCCAGGAGCTAAGAATGTATGTGTAAGCGACCAGACATTGTTGTAATTTAATAGTACTTTTAAATTCTACCTAAATTTTACTTAATTTACCTCATTTTAAAATGACTTGTTTTTACAGTACAGTACTACAAAAATGAAATATATTCACAATAATCTTTTTTTTTTTATTCATGTAAAAAAAATGCTATTATTAACAATTATTATTTATTTATTTTTTTGGTCATGTACTTCATGTAATTTTAAATGGCAAACATATAATTGAATTTTAAAACCCAAATGTGGTGAAGTTTAAGCTTGTAACAGAGAAAACTACAGTAAAGCAAAATAATATATTGGTACATAATTATATTTTAAAGAAGCACACAAACAACATTTTACAAGGTTTGTGTGACGTGTTCATATTTTGCCAAAACTTTGAAGTATGCGCTAGATTGTTGATGAGGTTTCCACTGTTTACAAATTGAAGCCGACAGCTGGGCAGTCTGCCACTGATGCACTAAACAGAAGAACAGTAAATTCTAAACTAATCTCCTACACCACAGAAAAAAAAAAAAAAAACACTGGAAAAAAACTTTCATATTTCAGCCCTTAATGTGAAAATTGTTTTCATAGTTCACGTGGAAGTGATTTGAAATTGTCTCAAAATATCACACTGAGAAAATGCTCTGACCTTGACTTTGTTCATATGGATGAATGTAATCAAAAGTGTCCAGACAGCTGGAACAGAAGAGTCTAGACAAAGAGGAAAGGCTTCTTATAATCTCCAGGAATAAAGTGATAATTAGCATCTCAGAATAGCCCTCAGTCAGTGGCACACAAGCCTGTTGCAGCATCTGGAAACTTGCAGAAAGGATTACTCATTCGTCCTCCTGGCACTTTGGTCACTTCATTCCATGTGACTTTGTGATGTCTTCATTTTAATATTAAATCACCTCATTAATTATTAATGAAGGTATTTGAATCACTTTTAAAAACTTGAACAGTGAAGAGTAACCCAAAAGTGTTTTCAATGCAGTTTATTGCTTAAATTCTACTATGAATGTTCATAATCACAATGATTTACATCAACAGAAATACCACAGTAAAAGAGTGCTAAGATGGAACTGGTTTTAAAACAAGCAATTACAAGAAAATATGAACATTTTGAGACTAATTGTAAGCATCTTTTTCAGATTTAGGTTTGCTTGGAGTCAGAGAGAAGCTGGCATCTGAGACTGACTTTGGCTCATGGGTTGGACTTTGAATACCTCCAGAATCTCCCACTGACGTCTCACAGGAGAATTTGGCTGTGAAGTCAAAAGTCAAAGTCAGGTTTACATGTATTACCAAGTGCACAGAATTTTAAAGATTTATAAGCATTTTTGACTGATCAAAAACTCACTGTTATTTTCCAATCTCTCAATTTAACAACCAGGAGTTAATGAGGATGTGTAGAGCAGTACTAACCGGTAGAGGTGATCAGAGCCGGCACATATTGAGACCAGAAGGAACACTGAGGACTCTGGAGGTTCTTGCGGTTATCGAGAGTAAAGGACAGCTCCTTATAGCCCCGTCCACCCGGGTAAGGCATGTACTGAGGCCATGGGGGTAAGAACTTACTGAAGGACGTCCTAGATGCTGCAAGAGGCAGGTTGGGGTTGCTGTGAAAAGCAGAGGAGAGATGAATAGGGCTGTACAAAATCAATAAGGTTGGTTTGAATACTTTTTCTAACACTGTAATTTTCATTTAAAATGTCATAACGCAATATTTTGGTGAAACAGCAGACATCTCTCTGATGACAAATGCCAGACTTCTCCAATCATTTCGTTGTTTTAAAGGGATAGTTCACAAAAACATTTAAATTAAAATCTGTCATCAATTACTCATACTTAAGTAATTTGAAACCCTCTAAAACACAAATTAAGAAACGAGAGGTTTCTGCCACCTCCATTGAAAGTCCATGTAAACAAAACTTAAAATATCCAAAAAGATTTATCATTGTTTAGATGAAATAAATGCCTAAATTAAAGGTTATATAAAGCGGTTATTTCTCTTCACAAGACTTGGATTCATTTTATGCTGCCTATATAACTTCTTTGGATCTTTAAATTTTGGTTACATGGACTTGGAGGGACACAAACCTCTCAGGTTTATTTAAAAATATCTTTATTTTTGTTGTGATGTTAGTAAATGATCAATCCGATCAACAACTGATGGACAGAATGAAGTCCTGCCCTACATTTTTTGATAATCCGTTTCACTCAGACGTAAGAATTTTTTTTTTAAAAATACAACAGAAACGGTTGATGATAAATACCCAGACTTTATGAAGTTTGCCATGTAGTTCATGATCTGCAAGGTAAGTGTTCTCTCTTTGGTGCTGAAGAGGTCACGTATTTCAGAGGCAAGAGGAACTCCAAAGAGGTACTGCACATCCATCGGAGCTGACAGGTCAACACTGTGACAAAAACATATTTAGCATAGAGATTCTTCTTGAATGTGACAGATTTTATTACAAGTGGTACCATAAGATCTGTGAAATCAAGCAAGTATGATATTAAGTGTATAGAATGAAAGGCACCTGTTGTACGCAGCATCCTCAGGAAGGTGGTACATGTGAACACTGGATCGTGTGTTGGCTGCCCAGAATTCAGCCATGTCCACAGCTGGACAGATGATGAAGAGATCTCTGTAGAAATACAGTAAATGGCCATTATTTGGATGCATGCATGGCAAGGTACAGGCAGCTACACCTGCATTTTAGGATTTATCATCACATTATGGTTCATTTAACATTGTTTAATTGTTTCCTTTTTGTGGAATTCTGCAGTTGCCAGTTTCAGGTATAACAGGATGGCATATTCATGCATTATAACCATTATAACTTATAACCATGTATTTCATTAAGTGATATAACGTTGACAAACCAAGCTACTTTAACTAAAAGCTCATTTTTATGAATCAAAATCTACTTTTACCCTTTTTACTGATATCCACCACAATACTGCAGGTGGTAAAATAGAAAGAAGCTTGATAAACCAAAGTTCAAAGTAAGTGATCTGTCCATAACTCGTATACAGATAGTGCACATAGTCATTTAAAAAAAAAAATGCAATAAACATTCACTAAACGCCAGAATATTTTTGCAAAAACACTATTCACTTAGAAATTTCAAGTAAATTTCACAAGTAATGGCAAGCAACGCATTGCGTTAAACAGTGTGAAATTAAACAATGTAAAGAATGAAGTAGTATTTTCTTGTAAAAATGTATTATTTTGACATTGTACAGTATATATGCCACAGTGTTGAAACAAAAGAAAATGAAAAGAAGGTGAAAAGAGGATCAGGAGATGATGCCGGATTAAACTTGGTTTTATCAGATTCTATATGTTCTTTAGTCTCTTTCCTGTTTGTGTTGCTATGCTGCTGTGTGTGCAGCAGGTCAGTGGGGTGTGTTGGTCAGGTTTGGTCTGTACTATATCTGACACTAGTGATTATGTGGGCAGCTAGCTTGTCCTCCTTCTGAACTGCTTTCACAGCTACTGACAATTCAGAGAAAGAAGCAGGAATTTCAGGACACAGAAGTCCAAAAGAAAATGTGAAATTGCTTTTCAAAAATGAGCTTAAAGTATTGTGACCAAATGAACAAATAGTATTGAATTCTATAGCCATTAGCATGTTTAAAACCAGTGTCATTGTAGAAATTAAATCGTCATTTTGTTTTATTTGACCCTTACTGTAGCAGAAATGTAATTCTACTCAGCATTTCTTTCTCCGTTTAAAATATTTTGGCTATGTTTCCAAAAGTGAACAATGTAGTCTTTGAAGATACGATCTGGTAATTACAAACAGCAATAAATCAGAGGGAAAAGACTGAGCTTTTTGTTAAATGAACTCTTGTACAATGCTAGCCTGCTGAACTCATATTTTCCAGACACACTTGAATAAAATTCAGAATAATGTTTGACAAACTGAGCTCAAGAAGAATGCATCCGCCACGCATCAAGTATCAAATTACCATTATAGCATCATTAGAAGTGCCACAGACTATTTTTGTACAGTTTTTTATTTTTACATATTTTTTTGTTTCAATATTACCTATCCTCATCCAGTATAAAACCTTCATTGCTAAAGTGTCATGAAACTGTTCTCAGATTAGTGATGAGTGACAGTTCTTACTAGGACTGTTTTAAACTCACACTTGAGTATATTTCAGTCAGAGACCTATATATACCATTTCCTTCCTCTTTGCCACAAACATAGCAGCCTCCACACCCTCAGTGAATGCAAGACAAGCGCGGTTCAAGCGCAGAGTCCTGCCCTAAGGCTCAAAATTATTTCAGCTCTGGATTCCTTGGCATTCCAGACCACTTAACGTTTTTTTCAAGGGTCTGAACAAACATAATCGTTCACTTGGGCAGCTGTGATCACACTGAAAGAGAAAATCTATTGTTCATTTTGGCATCCAACTAAAGAGTTGCAACTAAGCTTTAAAAACAAAACGCTGATCAGAGGCTTTTAAATTAGATTAAAACTGTCTTTTTACCATTGCAATCATTCACGTGGCATGAACCGGGAAACGTTTTACTTCTCAAACAAATAATTTTGGCCACTTGGGGAGTGCAGTAAAATTAACCCTATAATGTTTTTTAAAAAAGCTTTTCACTTACCAAAACTGGATTAATTTGATTTTTTTTTAAAAATACAGTAAAACCGTAATATTGTGAATTATAACTATTCAAAATAACTATTCTCTACTTTAATATATTTTCAAAATGTTATTTATTCCTGTAATGGCAAAGCTTAATGTTAAGCAGCTATTCCTCAAGTCTTCAGTGAGACTATATTCTAACATGCTGATCTGGTGATTAAAAGTACATTTCTTCTCATTATCAGTGTTGAAAACAGTTGAGCTACCTTTTTTGTTTTGTTGTGGAAACTGTCATACATTTTTTGATGAATAGAAAGTTCTAAAGAATAGCTTTAAAAAAAATAAAAATAATTATAATTATAATATATATATATATATATATATATATATATATATATTATACGTTTTATTATATAAATAAAACATTGTTAGAATATCTAGAAATCTTGTAACAATGTTTAATTGTAACCTCTTTAATGCATCATTGCTGAAAAAAGTTTTAATTTCTTTCAATAAATAAATAAATACATTTTAGACCACTTTTGAATGGTTGTGTAACTTTGGTAACTGGGAAGTACATGCTTTCTATGCAACATTCTTATAATGAAAACTTTTTCTGCATGACCTTCCACCTCTTACCTTGTAGCATTTTCTAGAGCGCGAGAGAACACATTGTATCCTGAGGGTGTGGGGGAGTGCTGTAAAGAGTAGAACCAGGTTGCGGCCTCCTTCACGAAAGCATTAGCATCATCTCCACCCAAAGAGTTAGACAGGGCTGCGTAAAACGCCGTCTTACTGTCAGCCCTTCCCTGAAGCTGCTCGAAATTCTTCTCAAATAAAAGAAACACAAAAACGAATAAGAAAATTTGAGCCACCTGAATAACTAGTTACATTTTTAGCTAACCACACCTGGCTTTAATTCCATTAATTTCCTCTCGCACATTTCTCAGTCTGATACATTTGTGTCCTGACCTTAATGTTCTTGGCTCTGCTGATGAGGCCGTCTTCAATGGATGACCCTAGAAGTAATTCAACTTTGTGGAAGTGTCCGGACCGAAGGACCACAGAAGGCTTTTCCCGAACTACAGTTCCATCAACCACCGGTGACCAGGCCTGCAGAGGACCACTCACTGCTAACAACTACACACAAACAAAAACACCCAGAGGATGTTAAACAACTGTTTTGTGCATTTGCTTCACAAAAGCAACCCAATGTACCTTGGTCTGGGCAGCGTTGATGCTCTGAGCCGGTTTACTCCTTAGGCAGATCAGCAGCTGTGAAGTATCAGAGGCCGAGCAGCCAAGTTCTCTAGCCAGAGATGCAGTTTGAGCCTGGGCTTTAGATGTACTCATTACAACAGCTGGAGAAAACACCGATCCACCCTATAAGCAAACAACAGCATTGTTTAGCACTAGATGTGACCACTAAAAAGGTATCTGGATCTTTAGTCATCAACCATGAAAAACTATTTTCATCTAGACGTCATTAATTATGGGTTTTTTGTTTTACTTTAAAGACATTTGTTAATCAGTTTGAGAACTGAGAGAGAATTTAGAGCACTTTTCCAGTCAGACTCAAATGTCAATGAGACATAAACACATTTTAGATTAATCTATTATGGTTTAGACTAAAACATGTGTCAAAACAGAAAATCATGAAACCGTGAGTAGTTTTCTTTGCATACCACTGCTATTTATACACCTATTTACCAGAAGTGGGGCATTATTTCCATATATAGAGCATATGTGAATGAATTTGCATGCGATTATAAAGCTGTTTCATTTCAACACTTCCTATTTTTGCTTATTTGTGTAGTGGAAAGTGTGGTGATACAGCTTCCCCGTTTACTCAGGCCATGCCCTTAAACTCTTATCAGTGGGAAGTTGCACAACAGAACAATAGCAGAATCTATAAGAAGGGGAGATAGTCTCGGTCGGGACAGGCATCTGATGGCTGATTGGGTGTGATACATTTGTAGGACTCGCCGTGGGAGACTGACAATGGGAGGCACTCTGACAAGCCAAAGAGCCCTGGAGGATTTCAGAGAAACTCGTACTAATGAAGACCTTCCATCAAGAGGTACGGTAATGCTGAGCACTGTTTGAGTGACTGGTTTCAAGTGATGCTCCCAGTTATTGTAAGCTGATGCCACGTCGTTTCAATCATTTACAGATGTTGTGGTGTGTGAAGAGACTCAAACTGTATTAATACATAGGCATATATATATATATATATATATATCGGTTCTCTCTCTAGGCAGAATGTGCGGCGTAAGCTGTGGTCTGTCCTTGAAATGAAATAATATTCAATAAGCTGAACTCCTCTATTCTGGCAAAAACAAAGTTTGAGTATGACCTAAAAAAATAATTAGTCTCTAGAATTGGACACAAGTGTGAATTACACAAGAATTAGCTGTCAACACAACCAGGACTGAATAGTAACAATCAAGGAAGTTTGTTTTTCTGTTTAGTCATCATTTTTTACTTAAAAAACGGCTGAAGTAGCATATTCGAAGTACTTCCTAGCACTGCAACATAAAAACAAATGAGTAATACTAAATGACTTCCTAACACAAATGCTCAAAAATACAGGTTTGTTTCATTTTGTATCAGCTAAAAAACTTTTTTAAAAAACAAGTAACAAACAAACATTATGAAAATCAATGCAAATGCAATATTTTCTGTTTTACAGTGGAAGAGAATGACATGGCATTAGTTTTGGATAACTATCCTCCTCCTGATATCTGCGAGCCCATATTTCGAATGGGAGATTGGCTGAAAATAGTGTCTGAGTAAGTATTGTTATCATATGCTTCTTTTGCCTGTATGCTAACAGTAAAATCTGTCTCTTAACACACTTCCCAAGATTATTACGCAAGATATGCTAACGGAAACATAAGTTCAGCTATGCAAACACATACCATATGCAATCCAAAAATGTGTTTTTATTTTTGTTTTGTTTTTGGCAAGTCTTTCATGCTCACAATTTATGTGATCAAAAACATTGTAAAATACCATTTTTTTTTATTTTGCAAATATATTTTTCAGAGCTGAGTTTTCAGCAGTCATTACTCCAGTTATTCTGGAAACCATTCTAATATGCTGATTTGGTGCTTAAGAAACAGTCATAATTATTAATGTTGAAAACAGCTGTGCTTCTTAAAGATTTTTTAAGTTTTAAAAAACAGTTCAGAGTTTGTATGTTTGAAGTTAGCTATATTTTACATCAATAACACTGACAGTTGTTGGGCAATGCACAACTGACCACAAAACCTTAAAGCCAGTGTTAACTTTAACACTAGACTACCTCCTGCTGTTTAACTGTTTTTCACTGAATAGGAATATTTTTTTTAATTTTTTTTTTAGCATTATAAACCTTTAAATTACAAATGACAAGGAACTGTCTACATACATTTTTTACAAGTCTCACTTTCTTTCAGAGAAGGGTACTGGTGGAAGGTCTGCTCAGTCAACACGAAGGAAGTGAACTATATACCGCACTGTCATGCCACAAAAGTCTACCATGGGTAGGTTCTGAATTGCCAACTATACTAGCTTCTTGTCATTTAGCTTCCACTAGCTGTTTAATGTTCCACTAATGCTATTGGAAACATTCTTGACTGTCGCAGTTGGCTGTTTGAAACTGTGACCAGACCAAAAGCTGAGGAACTGCTTCAACTCCCAGGAAACCGAGTGGGGTCGTTCTTGATCAGAGCGAGCACAAATGGTCAGAATATATATTTAAGATGAACATAATATCCTAGTCTAGTCTCACACATTAAAAGATCTGGGCCCGTATTCATGAAAAATCTTAGCGCTAAGAGCTGCTCCTAGTAACAATATTCTAAGAAAATTCTTAGAAATGTGGGTGTTTCCTCTTAAAATTAAAGAAAAGATCCTAGTAAAGAAAAAAGTAATTCAGAAAGCATCTTAACCCTTAAAAGAGGTCTTAAGGTTCAAAATTGTTAGGAGTACAAACGAGGACTTTTAAGAGGCTTAAGAGTTTCTTTAGCAGTGGAGAAAATGGACTAAACATGAAGAGGGAGAAGAGATGTGTTGCACACAATGCATGACAGTGAGTTAATAAGACGCTACACATTAGATCGTGCAGGAATCATGTTTGAGACCGATCTTATTTGAGACACGCTAAAATCTCAGACACCGCGCAGAAATGCCATAGTGCCAGAAATGGACGTAATCACTACATTAACATATTTGGCAACTGGAAAAATGCAACTCTGTAGCAGCGATGATTTGGGTCTGTTACAGCACTTTCAGAACCGCATTGTGTCGCTGTTCATTTCCTATAAAATATGTTAAGTATGACAGCATGGTAAATAAAAAATAAAGAATATAAATACATATATAATGTGTGTGTGTGTGTGAGAGAGAGAGAGAGAAAGAGAGAAAGAAAGAGAGAGAGAGAGAGAGAGAGAGAGAGTACGGTAAAGCAGGAAAAATTACGCCTGTAATTTCAAAGTGAAGGCTTAATAAACCCTACTCTTAAAAGTGCTCTTTTATTTCCTTCTTGGACAACTAACCGATCACAGTCTTCAAAAGACTGTGTCATAGCTAGCAACGGGGTCAGCCTCGCCTCGCCTCCTCACTAAGATAAAAGTTTTTGTGTTTTCCTCGCTCAGAGTTACTCTCAGATTGGTCCTGAATCACTTTTAAGCTAAGACTCCTAGTTAGAAATTTTTAAGCTAAATTAGGAGCTCTCTAAAAGGATTCTTAGAATCTTTAAGAATACGGGCCCTGGTCCATGTTTCAGCTTATTCTGGAAGACAGACAGGGTTTTATAAACAGACCAATCCAAAGGATCTTCTATAAAATATTTTGGCTTGTTCAATAATAAGGCTGATATAACAACCATATTGCTTGTATTTTTCTAGGTTCGTACACCTTATCTGTGCGCCACAGAACTATTAAGCATTATCGAATAGTTAGAATGCCTAACAACTGGTACTACATCTCTCCACGCCTCACATTTCAGTGTCTGGAAGATCTGGTGAACTACTACTCTGGTAAATCAAATACTACACCAAAAAAACAACAACCAGTTTTAGTGTAAAAGATGGCCAATTTGATGCAGATTTTCCCTCTCGCTCTGGTTTAGGTATAGCAGACGGACTGTGCTGTGTTCTAACTGGCCCATGTTTGATCGCCTGTGAAACCCCTCTGAGTGAGCTCACGAAAACACCTGAAGGGAGAAAATTATCTTTTGACTGGAGAGCAGCGAACAGGTAATAAGATCAATAAAAGCTGCTTAAATTTTGTCCCTTAACCACTACCGCTCAAAAGTTTGAGGTCAGTAATGTTTTAATGTTTTTAAAAGAAGTCTGCTATGCTCACCGAGGTCACATTTTTTAAACCAAAAGTACAGTAGAAATAGTTCAATTGTGAAAATGACTAAAAAAAAAATTATAAAAATGTTTTCTATTTCTATATATTTAAAAAAACATTTTTTATTAATTTATTACTGTCATGGCAAAGGTGAATTTTTGGCATCCTTTACCCCAGTCTTTAGTGTCACATGATCCTTCAGAAATAATTCTAATATGCTGATTTGGTGCTAAAGAAATTATTTTTCTTATCTGGAAAACAGGTGTGCTACTTAATATTTTTTAATTAATAAAAGTAAGTTAGTATTTATTTATTTATTAAATGTACAAAAGTTTGGGATCAAACGTTTTTGAAAAAATAAATTAATATTTTTATTCAGTAAAGCTAACTTTTTTCAATTTCAATTTCTTTTTTCAAAAACGTTTGATCCCAAACTTTTGAATGGTAATGTATATCTTACAATTTTCCTTATTGTTTCTCAACTAAAACTGAAATTCATTTATCTGATAAGTATTATCATGTGAACATAGAAGCATTTTAAATACTGTAAATCCTTTCAGACAACATCTATAACACTAATGCATTTTTTCTCGCTCAGCTCGGAGCTCGTCCACCAGAGCACAAGCCCTTCAGCGGTCAGCTACGGGGTTCAGAACAGTGTCTCTTCCTACCTGTCTTTGCTGGGACAGCAAGAGAAGCCAGAGAAAAAGAAGTTTAGTTTGAAGAAGAGGTGGAGGTCTGTCTACATGACGCAAAACCACCAGCTTGACAGTTTGGCCACTGTGGAAGACAACTATGAGGAGGTGCCTTGATAGATCACATCTGATTCATTCCAGGAGCTCAAAAGCTGAGAGGGGGATATCTAAAGGCATTGTTGTGTCTGGACTGAAAAAGAGAGAGACTTTTTGACAGAGAAAAATGAAAGTTCCTCAAGCACGTGTTTATTTAAATTTGAGCTTATGAAGCTTTGAGTATGAATGTTTTAAGATGGTTGTGCAACCTTGCATCATTATTTTTTGGACTGGAGAAGGTTGATTTTACTGTAAATGTGACCTCAGACATTAGACTTTAGTCACATAAAACAGTGTTTGTCGTGTAACCGGCAGTTGGACCTCAGAGTTCTGTTCTTACCATTAATAAAGCACGGCGGAAAAGTGATGAAGTTGACGTTGAGGTGAGATGAAGACTCGCAATGTCGGCTCCGTTTCTCTCTGCTCCCACTGTGATTTTGGTGGGGTCTCCTCCAAACAGAGCAATGTTCTTCTGAACCCAGCCCAGAGCAGCTGCCTGGTCCTGCAACCCAAAATTCCCCGGCAGAGCACTGGAACCTACACAGAGTCAATAGAGTTCAATTCATCAGGCACATCCAAATGTGTTTTCCACACACAGATTAAAACTATGACGCAAGAAGATTTGCAATAAATGACTGAAAAATTACCTTTTCGTTATAACCAGCATGTGAAAGTCGATCCATTATACAATAATAATAATAATAATAATAATAATAATAATAATCTTTTAAATGTTTAATAAAATATTCCCAGCTCCACAGGGGTTTGGCTGGGAAATACCACGGTCACAAACAGTTCAAGAAACTTAAGGAAGCCAATCAGGCTTCTGCACAGCTTTCACTGCTTGTTGTTTTTGGCTGGACAATGAAAGCTCATCCTGGCAGACCACTCAAAGGCACCAGTTAGGCCTCCTTTTCAAACTTACTCAGCCAAGGGTGGCAAAGGGGAAAAGAATCTGAATATTTTCACAACCACTGTGCGGAATGGAACTTCTCACATGGACATTACGTAACCATATTCCATAACCATATCCACTCCATTTTTTTTGGAATTCCATTTTATGGAATAAATTATCCAGTTTTTGCAATACATCATTTCTAACCTAACAGAGCTTCCAGGACACAGTATAATTCCAGTGTAGGATATATAATAAAACTGTCTTCATAACATTGAGATTCATTCCTTAAAGTATTTTCAGGACTTTTCAACATAAAGTGTCTAGGGAGGCATTTTCATTTTTGATGCATGGAAATTCGGACAGGGGTCACCGAACTTGTTCCTGGTGGGCCAGTGTCCTGCAGAGTTTAGCTCCAACCCTAATCAAACACATAAGGTCTTTATTACTTGAAACTTCAAGGCAGGTGTGTTGAGGCAATTTAGAGCTAAACTCCGCAGGACACCGGCCCTCCAGGACCGAGTGTGGTGACCCCTGCTAAAGAAGATTTTATTCAGGGCTCATAATAGTGAAGACTCTATTATGTACTACATTCTATATTATATGTGGCTCTATGCCAAGGGTTTTCAGTCTTTACAGTTCGAGAACCCAGAACCCATGTTTATTATCCAATGGATGTACATTGAAATGTTTATTTTCTTATAAATAAATTAATACTTTTATTCAGCAGGGGTGCATTTAATTGTTTTCAAGGTGAACTTTGAACTTTCTATTTCTATTTCTAAAAATGTTTCACAGTTTCCACAAAAACATTAAACAGCTCAACTGTTTTCAGCTTTGACAACGAAAATTGTTCCTTTGGCATCAAAACAGCATATTAGAATGATTTCTGAAGGATTATATGATGCTGAAGACTGGAATAATGGCTACAGAAAGTTTAGCTTTGCCATTACATTTGAAATATATTTAAATTAGAAAACATCTGTGGGGCTGGCTAGAGTCTTGGAATATTATCAAGATGCATATATGAACACTTTCATGTATATGTGTGTGTTTGTTTACCTGTACTTAAGAAACCGAAAGCAGCCACCCTGAAACTGGCTGTCACTACTATTATGTTGCCAACAGCAGCGAGGTAAGAGCCATCTAAGAGACCCGATCCAGAGTTGTGGAAGAACACCAGAACTGAAGCATTCTTTCCCTGTGACAAAACAGAAAAATTGTACTATGAATACCAATAACAGCATTCTCACCACAGTCGGCAGATACAGTGGTTTATGAAAGCAGTTTTAACATACATGATATACAGTGAGTTCCAATAAGACACTAAATGAGAAAAAATAATTAAATGAGTATATTATGTATTATTTTTTATGAACTTACTGACTGCAAATTTCTGAATAGTACTCTACTTGTATACCTATATATGAATTTATTCATGTATGAGCTCATAAGTATATCATGTGAGTCTTACCACACTACTAACAACAAACACATTGAGGTACAGACAGTCTTCGCTGGAGGTGGAGTCAGTGGGATCGCCAGGCTGAAGACAGCTGGATCTAAAACAGTTTTGATCAAGCAAATCAGATCTCACTCAAGAAAAGTGACTGGTATAAATACGTTCATTTTTGAGAACATACATTTATACTTTTACAATCTGCAATCAAACGCACCGAGAAAACGTGGCGTTCCAGGTACCGGTCCAGTCAGCTGGCTTTGGAGGGCTGAAACGGAGCTCTCCGATTGGTGGACGAGCATAAGGGACACCCAGGAAGTAGGTCATACGCTTGCTATCTGAGCCAGTTATGGGTTTCACCTCACTCTCCCCGAGAAGCGTGCCATGATCAGGGATGGAAACAGAAGTCAAGTCTGGCTGTAAACCTATAAAGAAATGTTTAACATCTCTGTTGTTGGGGTGGATGAAATCAGAAACAACCTGAACTGGTTGACACTCTCTGACATAAATTGAAGAATGTATTGTTTTAAGGTGCCACCTGTCCTGACGTAAACAGATTGAGCAGGCTCTTTGATGACTAGGAAGCAGCGTGGGCCGCTGGTTGTAGGAAGGCAGGTGTGTGTGTCTGGATACATCACACATCTCATGGCTGACTCTCTGCTATCGATAGACACAGCTGAACAGGACTCACTTTCCTCACAGGCTACAGAATACAAGAAAGTTATGAGAAGACAAAGATAACCACATACAACCGTACTTGTAAATTGCCAAAAAAAAAAATTTCTGATTATTACCATTACATTAAAATTCAATACATTATATATATATATATAATGTGTGTGTGTGTGTTAATTCAGCCTCGCCATCATAGCAATGAATTATATTTTAAAATATATTCAAATAGAACATACACTATAAATTGTGATAATATTTCAAAATATTACTGCTTTTACTGTATTTTTCATCAAATAAATGCAGCCTTTGTGAGCATAAGAAATAATATTTATTCAGATCAAAAGTAAACTATGTTGCAACATGTGTAGCAAGTAACATGTGCCTCTATCACATCAGCTTCCTGTAAAAGTTCTCAGGAAACAAAACAAAAAAAAGTGAGAAATGTTACCAGACAGACACCACTCCCTGACTTCATTCAGATCCTCTGCTATATCTCTGCTTATGTGGACAATGTCAAAAGCTGACACAGACAAATCCACCTTGACAGAGACGGCATCCAACTGCTTCCAGCTCTTCAAATCAGCTGCTTGCAAATAAACAATGAAATCAAGAAAGACGTGTGGAAATTACATAGATTACTGAATTAAATTATAAATACATTAATAAAAATAATACAATGCTAGAAAACAGTAAGTAATTATTCATTTAGGAGTCTCTTACCATTCTTTGATGGAGAGCGGAGACTAAATGGTGGGCACATTCTGGGATTCTTTATCCATTGGTTTACTACAGACATACAAAGCTGATGGTAAAATCTTTTCATGAAGTCATTTACTTCAACAAGTCACGGGAATTCTCAATTTATTAAAACAGGCACATGGATTTCAGATATACCTGGCTTTTCATACCAGCCAAAGGGATAGACTTCAGTCTGCACTTTGGATGGGGAGCAGTCCTGAATCCTCCAGTTAGTGTTGTCGTTCTCACCACACGTCTGGATACCCAGACTATTCAGAGTTAGACACAACACATCTGATCCTGTACAAAAACAAAGCAGAGAGCAACTGTGAGTGGTTTTATACCTCAGCTTAGACACATCACATATGTTCTGAGTGAATAAGCTGTGTATTTTGAGACTCGTCTGAGTGTAAAGGTTCTTTTGTACCAGGTACTCCTGAATCTTGGACATATCCTATGCCACGGCAGCATGGATCTTCATCACATCGCCTCTCACACTCAAAAAACCTGCTCGAAAAATTCAAACAGCATTACTCATGAAGGAAACAAATAAACTGAGATGGAAAAACAAGTTTGTTGGCTTTCCCCTCACCCTTCTGTGATAGATTTACTGGACAGACTGACTCGACTGCGTACAGAGTAGGACACCATCTTCTTAAAAGCAACACGGCTGTAAAAGCTCTTCACACTTCCTGACAGAGAAACTGCACAAGAACAAGAAAGTGATAATATGCATGACTGTAAAATCGAACTTGATTAAAAGCACTTTGGCAGAATAGATTGGTAAAAAGAGTATTCTTTGACATTGGAATATTTATACACATAGAAAGTTCCAAGTGTTGTTTTCAGGGCAAAAACATACTGTTCGCTAATTATGAAAGGCTCTTTGTTTCCCTCAGTACAAGCTAAGATAAAATGCTGGGTCAAAAGAACTGGAAACTCTTTTACAGCATTGAGAAACCCCTTACGGCAGATTTCCACAAAGGTAGCATTATTTTCCACCCTTAAACATCTACAGCAGATGGACCACATGTTAAGAGTTTATGATCACATCTTTTTGTTGTGGATTACTTTATAGGCCATGAAACATTCAAGCCCCTGTGATCCCCTATTATGACTGAAAATCACCGTACACACGATAGGACTATCAAATCCAAATATTCCTGTTTTACCATTTTAAATCGTTCAAAAGTATGTTGGGAGTAAGACATTTTTCTTTTCTTTTTGAAATAAATAAATAATATTTTGCAAGAATGCATTAAATTGATCAAAAATGTCACTAAACACATTTTTTTAATTCTTAAAAAAAGAAAAAAGGAAAAAAAAGTATAATAGTATCCACAAAAATATTAAGCAGCTCAACACTGATAATAATAATGTGACACGATTGTAATATTTCACAATTGTACTATTTTTAACTGTATTTTTGATCAAATAAATGCAGTCTTGGTGAGCATATGAGACTTCTTTCAACAACATAAAACAAACATAAACTTTTTAATGGTTCTATAATCCAACACACTGCAGTATTTTTTTTTTCATTGAGAATTAAATTTCAAGTTTTAATTAACTTTTTTTAATATAAGCATATAAGCATCTTAAACGAGGCTTGTCCTAAACAAAAATCTTACATAGTCCACAATGAATAGTCCTTTTTAGAGAAAAGCTAAGGAGCTAAAGAGTGGACAAAGTCTTTGCTATGGAGAGGAATCTGAGAGACACTCCGTCTCACTACTTCTGTTCGAATAAATTACTTGTGATTCCACATGATTTAAATCCTAGAGCTGTTCTGCAGTTTAGACAGACATCCAGAATAACCACAATATGGTGTGGTCACTCACTCACTTTACCAAATCTTACATAACACTACTTTTCCATTTCCAATTTAAAGGCTAACAATGAACATCATGCATAAACCACAATTATACAGACAGTCTCACCCACGTGCTTTTCTTTCAGGGGAAACTAATTCTGACACCTAGAGGAACAGTCCAAATGTGAAACAGTGGATAATGTTGAAATGGTGATGAATGGTATCGAATTTCAAAATCAAATTCAAATTTTTTAAAAGAAAGAAATGTAGATTTACATATTTTGTAAATAATGATAAACCATGTCCACAGTAACGGACATTTATAGTCCCCTTGAAATCACTTGACAATTTCCCTTTTCTTGTAAATTTTGGATTATTATATCCGTTAAAAGTGAAAAAAGTTGAAATTTAGGAGGACAGTATAGCATATGGATGGCATAAAAACTAATAGAAACTAATACAAAACCTGACACCATGGTGCCTTTAAGTTAGAGTCGTCTAACTTAGAATGTAGCTTTCTGTAAGATTTCACACTTAGAGGGACATTAAACAGGGTAATGAAGCTACCATTTCTACGATGTTAACAGATAAGTTTGACACTTCTTTGACGGAAGCAGAAGCATTTAGCAGAAGTCAAATGTCAGAACGTCACCGTCAACCGTGCCAGCTAGACAATGTCAAGATAGTGGATTTTACAGGTGGTGTTGAGGAAAGTCGCATTAGATTGTGTTAAGTCTTTGCTTCCACGTACCGCAGACAGCATGAGCTCACCGCTGTCTGCACACCACATGGGTGAGGTGGAGTTTTGCCACTTCACCTCATTGAAATGTTCTCCAGTCATCCAGACAATTCCTCTTACTAGTAGCTCAAAAAACGTGTAATGAGAACTAGACATGCTTCATTTTATTGCTAATGACCAGTGAACTCCAAAATACAGGAGATAATGATACTGGTTCAAGTTTGCAATTGCAACAGTAGAAAGTCAAGTAAAGATAATTGCGTAATAAATGTACATCTCTCTTTCTTCGAACATAAAATAATTATATTATTAAAAAAACCTTCAAACTAGTCATTTATCCATCATCATTGTCTTCTTTTGCCCTTTCACCTTATGTCTCTATCAAGCTCCAGCAATACCAAAATCTGAATCATCTGCATTCCATGTTCAGTTGCTAGGATCATATCTGAAAACAAATAAAGTAAACGACAGACTCAGTCACAATGAAAGTGGTAAGAGTCTGACGTCAGACTTCACCATAGACCGCAGTCACGCATCCTGCATAAGGCAATGCAAAACCCATCTGTCCGATCACAGAAAAAAGTCTCTGAAAATAGACAGCTAATGCTTGGAAATATGAAAAGATAATATACAGTATAGTATAGTGTATATGTGATTATCTGATGAAATGGGGTATGACAACAAAATCACTTGGTGTATTGAGTTATAGTGTTTTCATTATGTCAGATCCATGTGGAAGTAAATAATTAAAATGACCATATTTGTTAATTGTAGTGAAAGCATGACCTTTTTGTGTATAAACGACTCACCTTTCTTCTGGTATGCAGTCTGAAGACTCTGTGTCATCACTAAACTGCATGCCTGCCTGAGGGGTTTGTCATACGCCCCACATACACGCGTGTCAGGATACAGTACGCATGCGAAATACAGAGGAGCTTCATCACGAATATCAGACATGTGACAGAATTCTTCTTCTTCGCAGCCTGAAACCCAAATCCCATATTTACAGATCAGAATGTGACACATTCTTGGACCACACAGACATTTATTAAGTATATAAGTGTAAGCAAATAGCTTCTCAAGAAGCTATTGCATCTTACGTTTCAGACACCACAGCTGTGCCTCCTGGAAAGTGTATCGGTGTTTAAAGATCCAGTAAAGCTGACTGGGAAGTTGCCTCTCTGGGTCGACTTTAACATCACCGTTCTCCAGAACACCAAACGTCTCTTTTACTGAGTCTAAATAAATGATTATTATAGGAAAAAAACCCCAAAGAAATGTGATTTTTTTAATACCAATTTTAAAATAGTACAATTTATTATAAGGGTATTTTTAAGCACAAGAACACAAAAATGCTTTAGTAAATATATATATATATATATATATATATATATATATGCATGTAAAATTAGTTTGGCCTCATTTCAGTCATTCATACCAGAAAGTGCAAATTTGGAATCTTCTACAAGAGGTGATCCACTGCAAGCAGAGGGAGTTTTTGGACGCGTGTTCATATCAGACTCTGAAGACATAAATTATAACCATTAGATTATACAAGAATAAAAGTTAGATCATAATTCATCAAAATATATACTTTTGTTTATGACAGGCTTTTAAAACGCTTTAGCTGATGTGTGCAGAATGTCCGAACCTTTCCAGAGGTAGATGCGTTGGAAGCTGATGAGAGTTTCCTGGTAACCAGTTTTATTTTTGCTGGATGCCGGTAAGGCTGCATCAGCTGCAAGAAATGTTTCATTATAGTGCCCATCATTCCATAAAATCATAAATCTTGATATATGAGACATACAATTGAATTTGCAATCATGTAAAATTGAATGATACGAAAGCTAAGATTCTCAAGCACTGCACATCGGTAATGATTCAGCAAGTCATAATCAATCAGACAGAGTAAACTCTGTAAATTTTTATGTTTATAAAATGGGTACCAGGATGGAAAACACACCAGAATGAAGCAATAAAGAACAACCACTGGAAACTAAACAATTGATAAAGGTCAAATAACAGCTGAACAGAGTTGTGCAAGTTTTAAACAACAATTAAACACATTTGTGTACAGTTTGAAAGTGTTATGAAATCTGGAGTGTGTACGTGTACAAGGAGTCATACTGATGGTGAAGTTCTGTCCGCCAAAGTTGAAAGTGAAACGTTTCAGTTGTTTGCTGTATTGGACACCAGCACCACAGATGCGGCTGGAGGAGGCCACGCCCCCCATGTCCCAGTCTGCCTCACTGCACTGCAGCACTGAAGGAGCACTCAGGAGCCCACACATGATAGAGCCTAAAACACGACAACCATTTAACAATTATTAATTGATCATCTATTTAAAAAACAAAAAAAAATTATTATAATATATAAAATAAATACAAAATATAATATAGTAAAAGGCATAGTAAAGGTATAGACATGTGTCGCCACAGGCCAATTTGAATAAGCATGACACTTCTGGTTTTGTATTGTACTGATTTGGTTTTATAGCAGTGGAAAGGAGCTACATCTGCTTGTAATGAGTGAGAGCGACTCTGACCTCCATCGAGGACATTCTGGTTAAGGATGAAGCCATCACAGCAGTTCTCACGACTGCAAGAGCTGACGCAGAAGCGATGGACGTCTGCCAGAGTGGTTCCACGTGCATCAAACACAAGCGTTCGATACACTCCAGAACCGGTCTTTCGGAAACTCAGCCTCTCAAAACTCTTCGGGCCTGCTGTGCTGAATTCATGACCTTTTGTCAGAAGATGAAGGGTGGAGAAAAGAAGAAGAACAGATATTCTCTTTTAGTAATGGCCAAGACACACAAGTGCATCTAAATGTTTCTGGGTCGCCAAAAATAACTAGAAACTGGAATCTCTGTTCCTGAGAGGAGTCTCAAAGTATCAAGTCATTTATTTCACATGGAAAAATATTTCTCTCGTAACAGAACATGTCTTAGCAATGTTTTTATTAGAATTTTCTTTATTCTTGTGTCCATGGATGACTAGACCACTTTGTTAAAATCATTACTTACAAACCACAACTTAATCTTTGGGACTACAGTTCAATTGTCATATTGTATGTTGATTATATTTCATTTTCATATGCTTATTGCCTCCTAGAAAAATTCATCCAATATTGAGAGTTTGAGTTTGTCTCAATAGAGAATGCATCACCACACTTTATTGCAATGTGTAACCAACATGGGTTCCAGGTGACTCACAATACCTAACCAAATTTAGGATTTAACTACCAGCTGATGATCTTACCTTTCTTTCTCAGCACCATCAGATTGGGATCATCTCCTTTTATTTTCAGAATACAGTTGAGAGTCTGGAATGTCTCAGCACCATCATTTCCCAGAAACCCCTTGCTCTGTAACGCCAAAAAACCACAAGACTTTTTTTTCTTTTTTTTTTTGGCAATAATCATCACACTTTTGGGAAAGGAAATGTGAGTGTCGCTAAGACCAAAAAAAGACCCAGTGCCAAATATAACACTTAAATATGATTAATGTCTTACTTCTCCAATGAAAATGTGCAATATTTGATATTTATTAGCTTGTATAAAGATAAATGAGGATTTATGTTGAAGAGGTTGTTAAAACATATGTACTTGGTCAAATTTTGGACAAATGAATGCTGAAATTATAAAGTCAGGAGATGATGATTGAAGAAATTTTGCAAGCAAGCCTTAGACAACTGTTAAAAAGTTAGACAATATTAAGATAATACATAAATTATAATAAGAAGAATTGTTTCATGAGCACCAAATCAGCATATAAGAATGATTTCTGAAGAATCATGTGACACTTAAGACTGGAATAATGGCTGCAGAACATTCAGCTTCACAATATTAATATTACATAAAATAGTAATATTGTATGCGATAAAACATACATTAGTATGTTTTTACATACAATTTAATTTAAGACATACAAATAGGAATAATTAACAAATACACTGTGCAGTATACAATTCACATGGGGCAAAAGCATGCATGCATTTTGGTCATACTTGTTCAGAGGTCCTGCATTCAACATTATCCACACTTGTGCTGTACAGCTCACAGTAAACTTTCTCTTCATCACTGAAAATTGCCACATATTGGCATGAATCTTCCAGGGCACAGTCTAACAAAGAGGGATGTGATCTGACATTAGTCATAAAGAGTGAGTGTCCATCTGACCAATTCAAGTACAGGTGCAGTGCATGTATTTAACAGTGTATCTCACCAAGCACACACTTCCTGAGATGTGTTTCCTTTGGCTGGATTGAAGAATCAGAGCTCAGTATTTCAGCACTCTCTGATTTCAGCAGGAGGGAGGAAGAGGCAACCACCTCAAACTTTTCCATTACTGCAGGCACATAGAGAGTGATATACTGAACATACATAAATGAATTTATATATTGTTTGTCCTTTCATACTGATAAAGATTTACCCATTTCCTTAAGGCAATATTTTTCTGAATATAAAACTATCAGCATCATATGATTTGCTTTTACAAACAGAGCAGAATTTATCTGACACAAAACAATTAAGATCTCAGTGTATGGGTAGGGTAATATCAAATAATAATTGTTTGTAAAAGTTGTTTGTTACTTGAAAAGTTCCACTACTTTGAAAACACATGAACTACTGTCACACTATGTAAAATGCACACATTTTTAACTAGTTCCTTCCTAACACTGACTGTAGCACATACTTTTGCACTCTTCAACTGTCATTGGAGCAGCAGAAGATGTCCAAGAAAGTTGCTCCCCCTGTGGAGAGAGACACAACCATCTGCCAGACATGGGGTCCTTCTGGGCTGACAGAAATTCCCCTTTCTTTGTACAACTCAGTTTACTCTGCTGACACTCAGTAAGACCTAAAGAGCATCAAGACAGTGAGAGGACAAATAGAAAACAAGATAAAAAAAAAAAAAAATCGCAATCACTCATTTTCCTCTGAAACCTGTTATCTACATTTTGACAGATCTGCCATGTATAATTGTAACTATCTACACCTGCTATTATTGAGTTTGTGTGTTGGGCTGGGCTGTTTTAGTTTGGCCTTTACTCACAATGAGAAGCACTGAAGGCTCCCTGGGCCACAGTGGATGTTGCTGAGGGGCAGGGAGAACAGAAGACCTTCCCTTCTTCCGCCTGAAAAGTATCACGCGGACACGGAGTACATACACCACCACTAGAAAAAGAACCAGCTGGACACACTACTGCATGTGAGAGAGGATAAAAACACAAACACACAAGGAGCAGAGTGATTAAGCTCGGATAATGATGGTGTTGAGTGGAAAAAGAGGAGAAGTTTGACAGATACAGAAGGAAGATTAATAACAGAGGCGGAGGAAAAATTGCATGCCGTTTGAAATATTACCTTGTGCATTTATACAATTTTGCACACTATATTTCTATGCCAGTAAGCTAAAATATGCATCAGCTACAGAAAACTTTATAGGTGCATATTTGGAAAGCCATTTTCCTTTATGGTACATAGGCCAGTCTGTCATTAAGACAACCAACTGGTACAGAGGCCAACCTACCACACCCAGTGGATTGTGGGAGCTGCTTATAGCCATCCATGCAGCTAAACGAGGGAGGAATAGAAAGAGCGAGAGAACCGTCATAGAGGAAGATGGACCGGTATGACCCACTTTGGATCAATTCCCTCACGCCATTTAACAACCTCTCCTCGCTAAGTGCCATATCTGAAAAATATGCACATGCATTTATTTAGAAAGAAAATCATGTGGAGTAATAACAAACATTAATGATTCAGTGTATTGTCAGTGTGAAATGCATCTCATATTAGATATCAGATATGTTACATGTACAGAAATGGACTAAATAAGGTGCATAAAGCTGTTCACACCAATGTCATGGAGATCAGGGAGAGATGTTATTGGCAGGTCGGAGAGTCTGGCCCTAAAGATGATGCGTGCAGTGACTTCCTTGTCATTCAAGCACTCAAGAGACACAGATGAGTCATCACAGACTGCAACAGAGCTGGTCTGGCCAGATAAGGTCAACTAACAAACATGAAGACACAAACAAAAAATACGCAATAGTAAACAAACATGCAGTGAAGCAAAATTTCAAGACATTTAAACCAAGACAAAGCATAGATGAACAAAAACCCTTGTTTTCTAAATGTCATTTTAATAAATTCACATGCAAGTTGTCTCTGTAGGCTTTACGGACCTACACAGTTTGTTGTAATGCTGTACTGCAGGCCAATGACACCTACATATTAAAAAACCACACTTGTAGACTAATAACACATTTTGGTGTTGCAAATTTTGGTGTTGTTTACTTGTCAATCTAAAGTTGTATTAGTGGAAAACTACTGTAATATGCTATATGGTATTTTCAAACTGTGATTCGGGGTTCCCCTATGGAGCCTCTAATGGAACATGGTAATGGCAAAATATGAGATGGGAGGAAAAATATATTTCAGTTGTTTCGCATTTGCATATAAAAGTTTTTCACTCTCCAAGAAAGCTTGTGTTCACTTGCAAAAGTTTGGTGTTTCCACTAAATCTGGCATTTGCTCACAGAGAATGCAACATTTTTGTAAGCAAACTAATTTTGTCAAGGAAAAAGAAAATTTTGTGATTGAACATTTGTGAGCAAATAAACACAAATATATATATTTTCCCTCACATCTCATATTTTTTTCTATGACCATTTCCCCTTAAGGGCCCTGTAATACCCTGGGGTCTATGGAAGATTTTTTTCTTTCTTTTTTTTTTTTTTTTTGGACAAAATGTATTTGTTTAGGGCTGTCAAAGTTAACTTAAATATATATTTTTTAACCAAATCATTTATATAAAATTTTTTCCCCACTGTTTTATTCTATTGACAACCATGGTTTAACAAAAAAATAAATACAAATCAGTTTAATTATTTTTTACATGTAATATTACACAATATTACACATTTAAAT
Organism: Onychostoma macrolepis; assembly: GCF_012432095.1. Lineage (NCBI taxonomy): Eukaryota > Metazoa > Chordata > Actinopteri > Cypriniformes > Cyprinidae > Onychostoma > Onychostoma macrolepis. Next base: position 13,523,744 of record NC_081170.1, on the reverse strand, counting down.
ATTTAATATTATACACAGTGGTTAGATAAAAGGATACAACTGCCAACTAAACACAATATAAATATTTTCCAAATATATTTTTTTTATATAATGTGCTTTCTCTTTAGTAGAATGGCAAAATTAAAGCCAATGATTTGATTTAAAAACGTTGTCTTTATATTATTGTGCTGCTTCTTTTTTTTCTTTCAAAGTTTTTTTTATACAAATATATATAATAAGTGGGAAATGGGTTCCTCACAAGGGAACCATCATGAGCATCAAAGCAGACTATATTGTACCTGTAGGCTGCAGAGGCCTGTAGCTCTCATGTCTCGCAGTAAAGCAGCCTGTAACTGAACATACTGGGTGCTGCAACTCTGTTGACCCTCAGCCAGGGATAGCTTCAGCTGTAAGGACACCTTCACTGTCTGTAAAACCTGAGGCTCTGATGTACATCACAGATACACAGTAATTAGAGCAACAAGATTTCATAGAACGACAAATCCCGAAGGACATACTGCAACAACCTGTGAGTGTTTTAACAGGTAAATAGGACAATGGTTGTGTCTGTGGTCTTTACTTTGGCAGGTATAGGATAGTGGAGCATCATCAAGCCAGTTTTTGGCCTGGGGATCACACAGGAAGCTGGCGACAAGAAGGGTGTTGACATAACCTTGGTCACAGAACAGCTCACAGCGCTGCGGCTGCTGACCTGCAGCATTCGCAGTGCTACACAGAACAGCACCATGGGAAATATATCCAAATGGAAGAGGGCACTCAGGAACTGAAAAGGGAAACAAATAAGGGAAAATCATGTTGCCACAAGCATATGCCACAATTTTACAGAAATGCAAAGTGTGACCTAATTTACTTACTGTCGCAGGCTGGGATTTGTCCTGTGCTGCGGAGGGTGCGTGTCGCTGGTAGTTCCTTTCCGCTTTGAGAAACACACCAACAGTAGGACAAGTCACACTGCAGGGGAGAGAATCTCTGTCCATCCTGCACACACTGAGGCTCATAGCCCACACCGACCTCTCTCTGCAATGCCAGAGTCTTCTGTAGAGAGCACCAACCTGGACCTACAACACACAACATGGGCCTGACATGGTACATTTTTCAATGCCCCACTGCTTGATATGGTACTAAATGTTAGTGCTGGAACAACGTTAATATCACCTGCTGTTAAAACAGGATGCGATCTTGCTTAGAAAAAAAAATAGGGCTTTTGATATGTGTTTTTCACTTTTGAATTTGGAAAAACATGCTACTTGTGCTATGAAACTAAATTCCTATCACCATTTTATTTCCCTAAGGGTTTATGGGTAGGTTTTGGTTATGTTCAGCAACAGGGAAAGGGTCAAGCTTGTGATCGATTAACAATAAATTTGACCAACAAAGTTTGCTGATCCGAGAACATGTTGTACTAAATCACACTCTACAGATGAATGGATGAAATAATTACATTGCAGTTCTCCAGAAGGACTGATGATGGCAGGTTGGATGTCTTGTCCAGTTATTGGACTCACACACAACCCCTGCGAACGGCCTAAACCGCGCTTCTGGAGTACTGAAAACTCACCATCCTACAGACATGTGCATATATACGATGAGACAGACAAATATGAAATACAAACCTTCAGTGGTTAACATAGATTGTCTTTTGTATGTACAATACAATCCAAAAAAAACAAAAAGAAAACCTCACCTCCTCACATGATGGGCTGTATGTGTAAGTGATATTAGAGCTTGTTTGTGTCCAATCAGAGAGCAGGAAGTGACTTTGGAGCCTTTGGCATGTAGTTTGGCCTGGGGGACAATTTTCAAGTCAAATCAGAAACAACAGAACTAAATCGAGCAGTTATCAACTGCTTTGATTATTATTAAAAAGATTAGAGATAAATATGAGATTGGACTCTCACACTGCTGAGAGGGTGCAGAACGAGACATCAGAGAGCCTGTGATGTATCTTCCCTCCTCATCAACACACCAACAGTGACCTATGATATCAAACACAGCAAAAAACAAACTTAGGAGAAAATGATCTGCAAATACATTTTTGAACTTTCTATTCATCAAATAATTTCCACAAAAATATTGAGCAGCACAGCTATTTCTAACATTGATAATAAATGTTTACATGAAGTACAGTGTCCATGATAAAAAAAAATATGGTAATAATGGTCTCACCTGTGCTTTGGTAGCACTGATTGGGCAGCCACTGGCCATAAGCATCACACTGTGGAATGTAGGGCTGGTATCCCAGCATTAAACTCTGCCTGTCTTTGTCATCGGCCATCAGTTTGCTCTGCCAGTAGAAATGTAGGGCTGTCGAGAAGCGAAAGCAAATTAAGCCTTAGTGTGGGTAAAGCATTACAGCACATCTCAGATGTGTCCTCTCCCAATCTTACAGCTTTTATTAAATAACAGGAATGAGTAGGCACCTCTGAAGAATATATAGTGGGGTCCAACTAGCTTATTTAAATAGTGCAGAGAAATTCTCTATACTCTTAAATATAGGTATTTTATTTTATACATTTAATTACATTATTTTCAAAAACCTTTTTCAGATGTTGTCTCAGACTTTTGAACCCTACTATACATTCTCCTGCAGTTTTTGAACTTTTATTTTGAGACAGATCAAACAAAAGGCTGTACTGGAATGAGCTGCGAGCCTCAGCGCCGAATTGGTGTTGCTCAGCAGAGTCGGAGTGATGGGGATCTTTGAGGTGCGTGTCTGCTCCAGCTCCTCAGGGCTCAAATAGACACTCTGTGCCAGGAGAAAACTGTAACCCACAGGCACATGTGAGCTGTTTGAAGCAGAGATCAGCTCTTCAGCTTGCTTGAGGAACTCAGAGACCTGGTTTTGAACCATAGAGCATGGACCTAGACCTGAAGAGACACACGAAAGAGATCTTAGGAAGATGATTTAAATAGATTATAAAGAAATATTTGATGTGGCAGATATGATAGTTGTGCCACTACATACATTAATTACTATAGTGTATAACTCACATTTGGGGATTTGTCCAACAGGAGCCTTGCTACCAGCAAGCATGTTTCCTTGAGGGTTAACGCACCAGCATTGACGCAGATGAAAGCTCCCAAGAGGAAGACCGAAATCTGACAGCAGGCCTGGATAACCAGAATCCTCTCCTCTGATCAGTCTCCATAAAGATAATGGGTTCAGGAAAACCGATGGTCCGTAAATGGCCTCAACGTTCCCATCTAACATGTCAGATGGAATATCAGACATCTTCTCAAATCTCACCAGGACAGGGAACACTCGGTGGTGCCCAGCTTTGAACAATTCAGATACAAAGTTTCTGAATGATGCCATTGCTTCAGAGTTTCCTGCATAGGCTCGCAGAATTCCAAGAACTTCTGAAACAGGCAGGTCTTGTCCAGAATTTATGATCCGAACCCACTCACGGTAGAACTCAATCGATTGTTCTGGAGGTCCATCACACTGGATCTGATGCCAGCTGCCATCATAAGCACAACGAGGGATGTACACTTCAGAAAGCTGGGTTATTGAAGATGGATCAGAGAGAACAGAGCGCACTGTGGACAGGAATTGCTGGGTGGCGGTTTCCTGGCAGCTTGTTGGACCTAAAGAGGAATATCAATAAAATAATATTAAAAAGTCATAATATAACTTTTACATTTTAGATTTGAATAATCACTGTTAATGTGATTCCATCTTATCCATCTTAAATGCCTTCGTTGTCAATGAATTGACAACAATTATGGTTGCATTTCCAGTTTCTGTAGCTGCTCATTATGGAAATCTGAGAGATGAAGTTGCAAATCAGAGACCTAAAGGTTAAAATTTAAGATATAAAGTTGCAATTGCAAGATATTGACTTGCATTTGGAAGATTTAACATTCGTATTTATGCATTTGGCAGATATAGTTTTATGCTCTACATTTTGATCTACAGGAATAAATATAAAGTCACAATTACGAGAACCCTAAAAGATTAATAGTAGTCCTCTAACATACTCAAATGTTCCTTTTAGGGGTAGATAAGGTACAAAAATTTTCCTTTTTCTACCATTTTTCTGTAGGATACATAAGACTGCCCTGCAATATATTCAATACTAAAAATGTATACTGGCAATTTTATGTGAAAAATAAATAAAAAGCAAAACATACTTTGAGAAGATACCTTGCAAAACTGAAATCAATTAAGCTCCATAAAACAAATGAACAAAGTCTGTATAATGCATAATTGAGATGTTTGGCCAGTTGTTTGTTACATATGTGCCGGATGATTTGAATATGTGTCTAATTAAATGCATGAATACAGGAATGATCCTCTCTGGCTCTGTAATTAATCATCTGTGGTTAGCATTCAGACTCACATTGAAGAGTGCTTCCTGAGCTCTGAATGCTGAGTTTCGTTCCAGAACGGTCCATGCAGAAACAACTTTTGCCAAGGCACTGACGTGCAACGTAAGCACCATCAGTCTCACATTTAGGAATGAAGACCTCAGATCCTGCAGAACTGCTGGCTTTGACTGCAATCGCCATCTGACGTTCTTTCTCACACTGGGATGAGCATCTCGGTCTGGACCCAGTGATGCGAGAACCTGTTATTTCCAGACCACGAGAGTCTACACACCAACATTCTGAGCCTTGACATTGAACTTCTTGGTATCGCCCATCCTCAGTGCACTGGGGCACATATGAAGTTGAGGTGGAAGTCACAGACTTGCAAACATCTGATTTCTGGAAAATGGCACGAAACAGTTGACCCAACTGGGCACTTTCTTCTGCCTTTAACTGTTTGATTGCTTCTCGAAGGGTAGTGAGAAACTGCTCATTCTCAAGAGCCATTGAAACAAGTTTAATCATATCTCGGTTGTTTTTCACGTTCACAGAACGGCCAAATGCATCAGAGATCTCTTGGTCTACATTAAAACTGGCAGAGTCATCTGCGAAGGTCTTGGCCAACTGCATCAAGTCGGTTGCAGCTTGCGTCAAACCAACTTGACTGAAAACTTGACTGAAACTCAATGTACCACTGTTTCCAACAGTGCCAGTGAAGTTGAAATTGCCAGCATTCTTTAGGAATTTTCCTCCAAAGAGATTCTCCTGGAGTCTCTTGGGATTCGGGGCAAGAGCAAGAGCTTTCAGGGCAAGAGCTCCAGAGGGAAACATCCCTTGGAGGACCTCTGCCAGGATGTCTCTGACATTTGGACGCTCCAGCTCTGGCAATGACTGAAGAAGACCAGAGTTGGCCAATAGCTCCTGGAATTCAGGACTGCAAGTACCAAGAAAAGAGAGGGTGTCTTTGAAAATGGAGAACACGTTGCTCTTTCTGAAGTCTCCAGCTGGCCCATAAAAAAGCCTGGAGAGGGCTTGTCTCCTCTCAGACAGGCAGTCTTTCACTCCAGCGCCTAAACAAACAAGAAACACAACATTAGTCAGTGCACAAACTCCATTCTATTCAACGTTTCACTGACCAAGGGACCGGTAAAGTTTTTAGTTTTTGTTTCACCGGTCCCTTGGCAGGTAAAATCACTCAAGCAAGCTTAAGATCACAATGACTAAAGAATAAATTGTATAGTTAAAGCACCATGAACTTCTACCACTAGATTGGAATAATTGGATTAGTTTGCAATGTGTTCGTGGATATAATTTAAGGCATAATCGAACTACCTGAACATTACTTATGTTATTGATTAATATCAATCAAGATTTATTGGTGCTGAAGAGGTATCATGAAACATAATGACTAATATTCCATAAATCACACAAAAAGGCCAAACTCACTACAATTTGGTTCTCCATACTGGTGTGTGCCAAAGATCTCTTTTCCAACAGCATCCACACACCAACACTGGCCACCGGACTGACACTGGGATGGCACATATGCTCCGTTATCAGTACAGGAGGGTACAAAGGAATTGCCAGCCTCAGTAGCTGTAGCCCGTTCGCTCTCACATGGGGTTGGACCTTATTAAAAAAAGTAAGAGTAAGTTAATTTTATACGGATGTAGCAAATAAGTGCTGAAGGGTAGATTTTAGTCATGCACTGATATAACAACTATTTTTTCCCTATATTCTATCCTTACATGTACAGGAAACATATTTATTAGTAAAAAAACAAAAACAAATTAAGTTTATTCTTGTTTTGTAAATTAAAATTATTATTATTTTTTTAAACTTATAAACTGTTTTGCCAAATTGTACTTGTTTAAAGAATTTATGCAAAAAAAAGAGAAAAATAAACTTAATTGTAATAAAATTATAATCTAAATTTACTTGAGAACCAAAAATGCACATCCTTAAGAATATTTAGATATTTTTTACTGGAAAACAATGTGAAAACACCGATTTCTAAAATTATTTTTCAACAAAATGTTGCATACATCTAAATCTCCCGCTCACAGCCAGCTGGACAGCAAGGTAGCGGCGCTGTAGGATTCGATACATGTTTGAGTGTGCAAATGTACTTCCTGCAGTCTGGTCTGAAAACGCCGTGTCGTACACCTCATCCAACAGCAGCTCCACACCTAGACAAACCAAACTCAAAACAATGAATCTTTTGGTTTCACTTTATTTTGATGGTCCCTTTAACACATTCTATTGACTATAATTAATGTTGCACCTACATTTCTACTAACTCTCATTAGAGTGTTAGTAGTGTATTAGTTGACTGGTAGGGTTAGGGTTAGATTAAGTTGACACGTTCTTGCAAAGTTATTTATAGTCAGTAGAATATATGTTGGGAGACCAACACAATAAGGAGTTAGTAGATATGAAGACTACTAATACTCTTATGAGAGTTTGTTGACATGTAGTTGCAACATATGTGCATATACACAATGGTAATAGTTTATGGATCACTCTTTGTGGTGTTTAAACCTAAAGATCTCGGCTTAGTTCTTTAACCTAAATATAACTGAAGAGGTGTGTATCACCTGTGCTTGGCATCTCTCTTCCACGACTGTCTGCACAGAAACAATAACTAGAGAGCTCTGGGTAGGCCTTTCTGAAAGCACTGAAGGTCTGGAACACCTCTGGGTCTCTGTTAAAGAAAAGAAACTTCAGTTAAATAAATCACTTGTAGCAGATGCATTTCAAACTCTTAGAGAAGACATTAAAAGATTATCTAGGAAAACTGGAAAATCGTGGAAGCTGTTATACATACTTCTATCTGACACAATACTGCTGTCTAGTGGTTAAACATGTAAAGCTTGGGCTGCTTTCCCAGATACAGAAGTGTAGAGCTCTAAAAAGAGCTTTTGGAAGTGAGTCTCTATTAATTCAATTAAATTTTAAATTTACTATGAGAAAATAACCATTATTTGGCAATTTCTAATTTTAGTCTTACAGAATAATATACACTACCATTTAAAAGTTTAGGGTCAGTAAAATGTCTTTAAAATTAATGCTATTAAATTAATACTAATTTTAAAAATTAAATTAATAATTTTATTAAGCAAGGACGAATTAAAATGACCGCAAAGACATTAAAAATGTAACAAAAGATTTCCATTCGTCAAAGAATCAAAATACCACAAAAATATTAAAGGGCACAACATTGATAATAATGTTTCTTGAGCACCCAATCAGAATATTACAATAATTTCTGAAGGATCATGTGACACTGAAGACTGGAGTAATGATAGCTGAAAATTCAGCTTTGTGACAACAGTAATAAATTACAGTTTAAAATATATTCTACAGTTATTTTAAATTGTAATAATATTTCACAATATTACGGTTTTACAGTATTTTGGATCAAAAAAATCTTACCAACCCCAAACTTTTGAATGGTAAACAACATATCTCACCTGTTAAAGGTGTGTAACAGATCAAATATCATTCTGTCAGTGGTGTTGACAAACTTGCACTGCACAGGTAAGAAGCCCCCATCATCTGAGCACTGAGGGGGAGAGGGTTCACCGATGCCATGAAGGAGTCGCCGCTGTCTCACCTCACAAGTACCAGGACCTAGGTTCAAAGGTTAAAACGCATTGTATACCACATCTAATGTCAAAAGTAGAAGTAAAAATCTTGATCTTTCAGAGACGCATCTAAACTGTTCAACCAATGCATCCAGGGAGTTAAATGAATACAACACTGAATAAATGCACTCACACTTTGAGGGCTTTCCGTTCTGCCTGGTTCCATAGATCTCCATGCCTTCTTGGTCCACACACCAGCACTGGCCACGGGATGCATCACACTGCACCGGCTCGAACTCACCAGAGTCCAAACATCCTGGCACCAGGGTGATGCCTTCAGTTTGCAGTGCCCGCTGTCTCTGGAGCTGGCATGAGGTTAAACCTATAGAGAGAGGACAGGATGCATTTAATAGATCAAAATACAGTAAAACCAGTAATGTTATTAAAATAGCTTAAAATAACCTGTGTCACATGATCCTTCAGAAATCAGAAACATTTTGTCGTGTTATCAATGTAGAAAACAGTTGGCAATTGACATTTATTCATGCTTTTCATCAGGGTTTTCTGGGACCCCAAATGTCGGAACATAAAGAATGGCTTACAATAAACCGTGGATCCATTTTGCCGACTCCCAGGTATCTCAAGTCCTTCTCCATTCACACACCAACATTCCCCACCTCCACGATTACACTGAACATGCCTGCAAGGATGTCATTTTTTTTTTTCTTCAAACTTTTCCATAACATACCATGGTGTTTTTATGTAATACATTATATAGTATATACAATATTGGTCAAGTTAATGCACCTAAAGCGGCCGTCCTCAGAGCACTGGGGGACGTGCTCGTGTCCCTGCGCTGAACTTACGGCCCTGAGCTGTTCACATTGACTCAGACTCTCAGTCTCCAGCTGGTACTCTGAGGGGAAGAAACAGGTGGATGAGTTTCCTAAACCATAGAAACTTAAATACAGAACCTATAGAGACTTATAAACGGCAAACAAATCTTGTAAATAGACCAGACACTCACCTGAAATCTTTCCACACGTCAGGAAGAAAATGCTAAGCAGTGTGACGATTATAAAAAGGTGCTTCATCTCTTCCATGTTCTGCATCTTCTCTAGGATGCAAGAACTCTTATTGAACGCTACAAGAACGCAGCGTCTTTTATAGCATATCCAAGATGTGCACTGTCATACCTGTTCAGCATTTTGTCATTTTACGCATTTATCTATCAAAACACAAACCTCTCCAGCCTGGTTTGAGTACCTGGTGAATGAGAACATTTTGGACATCGCAAAGTGAGCAGCCAAGCTTGAACTGTTGAGAGCACTTGAGTTCAGATGCAAAAGCCTCTAAGTGCCATCTGAAATTTTCATCTAAATTTAGCATTTTTATCAGGCTCCTATGTTTAGGTTCAGTAATTTTACTCTAATGGCAATATATAGGTCCTTTTCTATGCAATTAAGGTGAAATAACTGACCATAAATACAGGAGCCTGATAAAAATGCAAATTTTAGAAGAAAATTTCAGATGACACTTTTGCATCTGAACTCTTCACTTCAAGAAGAATCAGCAATATAAGTCATCTGAAAACCACTTCCAAAAGATGAACAGAGCTGTGTGAAGTTACTTCTGTCATTTTGTTGCCCCGTACTTCTATAAAGAGGAAAATACTTTGTAGAAACATTTGGAGAAATAAAATTCACATTTACATTAATGCATAAAGTAAGTGTAAACGATGACCATACACAAAAAAAATGTTGAGAATATTTTTTAATGAAGTTGTACATACAGATAATTACATCAGGTCTTTAAATAAACTCTTTAAATGTACAGCTGGTATTTCTCATCAAAAGAAACTTCAAGTTTTAAATCTAAATTCTAAAACACTCTTTGTACAGATTAATAGAAATTGAGATTAAACAGGCATTATCCTCTTATGCCTTAGTTTTTTTGTTTTGTTTTTCCTTACAGTTATAAAAACTGTATATACATATTTCGAAGAAAAAAAAAATGAACAAAATGGATTCAATATATGCATTTACTTCCATCTCAGGATTAGCTTACTTCACGGTAGCAACTCTCAAAGTATCAACATGATAAACAGACATTAGTGAGAAGAGTCACCTATCTCTGGACATCCTGGATAAAGTTAGAGTAGCTTGTTTTCTTGTGAATTGCTACAGAATCCATCAAGACTGTTGAGAAACATGCTAAAGTATTAGACGAGTTGCTGTATGAAAACTATCTAGGTGTTGGTCTAATGAGCTTGTTGGCATTGTGAACCTTTAGTGCCAGTGTATCAGACCGCAAATGAGCCCAATCCTGGTCTAAAATGCAACATCCATTTCAAAAACTTGTAAATCCTGAACTTCGTGTCTGGGAAAAAAAAACAGACCACAGTGGTCTGTTTTCTTGGCACTTTAAAGTGACTTTAAGTGGTGAGAACCTTTATAACCAGATTTTGTTCCTCAAAAGTTAATGAACTCTTAAACAGTCTGCCATCAGTGACCCTCTTCAGTCAAGTTCATATTTCCTTAAGCTCACAGAGTGGAAATACAGACTGGATTTGCTTTGGGGGTCTAACTGAAAAAAAAAAAAAGATAAGATAAGATAAAACCTAATTTTATGTGTGGTGTTGTGACCTCTTCAGGTTTTTTATAAAATAGATAATCCCTTCTGTTAACATGTGAAAGAATTAATCTGCTATAATGAGCTCTTCCTATTTTGGAGAACAACAACTTCTGTAAGCAGATATGTTTTTAGACTCAACATGAACACACCAACATCTTCCTGTTTCACACATTACATGTGTATTTCCTTATCTCATATTTGGCGATCGCCAACGTTTTACTTCACAAAGTGCACATCCACTGAACAGGAGAATCATGTTGAATAAACCTTCTCAAACACGTAGTTGTGTGCGAAGAAACGTGAGGTTTCGTTAGAAGCTCATAACACACACTATAATGTGTGTATCACACAGAGCAGAGGGTGCTCATCTGCTGCACTTTTCCCAGGTCTGTCAGAAGCTGTTTGATGCGGCACTTAAGCTGTGGGAGTCGGGCCAGGGGTTCAGGGGGCTCCAATTCTCCTGTGAAGTCCAACCAACTCTCGAGAACTTCATACAGAGAGGGAGAAAGAGAATGAAACCTTAACAAAATATCAAAAGGCATCTCTGCCTCTTGTGTGGTTTTTTTTATTGCAAAAGGTTTCTGACATTTAACTTCAACTTAAGCTCATGGCGGTATTCTTCTGTGACATCACAGAAACAAATTCAACCAGCCCTGGTCATGTGGCAATAAATATAGTTTTGACTCTACAATGGCACTTCCCATATTTCTTCCCCTTACCATCAAGTTCTTTCTCGATAAGGTCCATACGGCCAGACAGCTGGTTCTGAACATCCTCTATGTGTGTAAGCAGGTTCATCTGCCATTGCAGACAGTTCCTGGCCTGCTCCATGGAGCCCACACTGCTGTCATTCACACAGCCAGACAGCGCAATGGCACTGCTCACCTACACAAACCATAAAGAGCACCGATTTCAAAATCTGTTTACCTTTTCACATACTGAACCTATCCAGACTTGAGTTTTAATTGTCCTTTGCTTACCTCTTCTTCCTTTCGGTTAAACTGAGAGGCTGTTTGCATCCCCTGCTCATCCCTTGTGTGTTCGAGGCCTGTACCGGGAGGTTTCTGGTAGCTGTGCTCACTGGTAATGTAAGTTTCAGGGCTTGAGTTCTGGTTGAGGTGCTCTTTGAAATGTAGGCAGTCTGGAACACCACCCATAGGCTGGTCCTCATCAGAGTTCACCCAAGACCGGGCCCACAAGTGCAAACTTGGATTGTGTTTGTTCCTAAAAAAAAAAAAAATGATAGAAGCGTATTATTGTGCCTGCATCTTTTCTTCTACAGTTGTCTATCAGAAGAACAATTTGAAACCTGATAGGCCTGAAAAACTCAACCATTGTAAAACAAATTAAAATCGACATTGTCTGGGCACTATGGCCAAAAATATTATAATTTTTTTCCATATCATACAATATCATTATTCATCACAATATTAATTTACCATTAATAAGGTAATACTGAATCTGTATGAATTTTTTTTTTTTTTAAATCTTGGTTGTATGATATTCCGTAAAAATGATATTAAGAACATAGAACAGGGGTTTCAAACTCAGTTCCTGGAGGGCCGGAGCCCTGCAGAGTTTAGATGCAACCCTAATTAAACACACCTGATATTTGGAAACTACATGGTTTGTGTGGTGGAGCAGGGTTGGAACTAAACTCTGCAGGGGTGCGGCTCTCTAGAAACTGAGTTTGACACCCCTGTATTAGTATATACAATAGTAATATAGTGTATTTCTGTACTTCCAAATCTTTATTTTGTGAGCTTGTCATGAAAATCTTTGAGTTGCAGTGTGTATTTAGAGTCTCAGATGAAACAATGAAAAAGCTTGTGAAGTGAACTCTCAGTAAAGCTCTGGACTGTCCTCATATATTGAGATGTCAGATGCTTGAAACGCTTTAAGAGTTATGTCTGTTTGCACTGTTGTTGTCGTGTTTATGTTTGCTGTCTTACAGGCTTACTCCATATCGAGTAAAAATGTCCACATCTTCTCATCATTAGCAACATAAATTGGTAAGATGCAGTTTATTGCCCTGGCCTAGCTTATCTTTGGCAACAATTCTTTTTGGATGATTTTTATGGTACTAACATGTTATTTTCAACAATGTCACAATGTAAAGAATTCAGTATGCTTCTGTAAAGGTAAAGTGTCTCTTACTGTAAAATATCCATCTTCAGCTGAAGACCATGGAGCAAATTTTTTACACTGTAAACATCAGCCAGCAGCTGGTGAGTGGACACGATCTTCTTGGCGTTCTGATGCGAGTAGTTCTCTGTGAGGAAGGACAGGCCATACATGTGGCCCTTTTGGAGCCAGTCTTTATCATGGCGGTATTTAGCACTCCACCTCTGACCTGAAAAAAGTACATAGTTCATTAACAACCTTGGAGCAATTTCAGTTTTCTATTTACTGTACATAAACTTCATTTCCATTTAAAAAACAGTTGAAGATAAAGCTACAAAATCCTGCTGACCCTTTGAGCACAGGATTGTTACCTGGAGGGTCTCTACAGATGTAACATATGTAGTGATCAGGGATGCTGTCCTCCAAAAGCCCCATACACACACTGTGCTGCCAGCACATACACTCCTCACACTGTAAAGACAGAGATAATATCAGAAAACTATTATTTGCAAATTTACAGACAGCAGATTCAGAACAAGGAAAAGGTACTTCAAATTTCAAAACACTTGAAATGTTTCTTGCATGAAACTGGGTAATTACAGACAGTATAAAAACTAGTTTTAAAGTTCATCAGGTGGCATTTTCTAAGAGTAATCCTACCTGAATCATAAAGCCGTTTTCTTCATCCATTTCACAGATGCAACGAACGATTTCATTGGCACCATCATCATCCTCATCCTGGAAGTCCTCCATAGTGATCGAGTCTAGATCCTGGTTATACTCATCTCCACTGAACAGCAAACTCTCAGTGGTCGAGTCTTCCAGGAAGTCGATGTCTGATAGGTCTGAGATAGGAAAAGGAAGTAGGACATGAAACATCACAGCACATCACTTACACCATATTCATGTTGACATCTATTAGCCACAGAATGCATCAAATTTAATGGCTGGAAGCTACAGCTAAAATGATACCATTATTGGAAAGTGGCTACAAAAAGCTGTAAATCAATGAGAGGACTTACTCTCCCCGGTGAGGTCGACGGACAGTATGGCACGAGGGTATTGGAAGGTGCTGTGCTTGAAGGCACTAGAGGAAGAACGATGTATTGGGGAAGACGGCCTGTCCAAATAAGCCAACGACATCTCATCCAGGTCTGAGTAACCTTAGCACAAAGGTGGGAACAATATGACACTCATTTCATACATCAAACAGATGGCTAAAGTGAAATGAGGCAATTTAAGAAAGTTAAAATTGATGAAATTTGAAAGTTGCTCTAATTTTTAACTCATAGATGTGAGATCTAAAGTGTTTGTAAAACTTTTAAGTAAAAAGACCTCTGAAAATGAGGCAAATATCAAACTTGGCTTACAGTGCAGTTTTGATTTCTTCTTCTTTTTTTTCTTTTTCTTCTGTTTAATTCGGAAAATGTCCTTCTCTTTCCTGTCCCTTCTGTCTTTATCCCTCTTTTTCACTACAGAGAAAAGAAATACAAGATTTGATAAAAACTTCTTGGTTTAAGAATGTACAATTGCGATTTTAAAAAGTCAGTAAACTCACCAAACAACTGACATTTATCCTCCAGTTTGAATTTCCGCTCTGTCTTTATACAAAGCCCTAAAGACCAAATAAACATCCATAAGATAAAAATGGAAAAAAGGAAGAACTCCATTCATCGTCTTTAAAATCTACAGAAATAGCTCACCATCTAGGTGCTTTTCCTTCTTGATAATCTTGTCGTGGAGATTATCAAAGTTGGGAGGTGGTAGGGAGACCTCTGTACTGTCTGAACTGACAGAGGCAGAAGAACGTTTCTTCTTACAGAACTTAGGAGGCCTCACACAGCCAGAGCTGTCCATTTGAAGCATGAAGCCCTGAGAGGACAGAGCTAAGACCACAAACAGAAGAAAATTATTCAGTTTAATTGTGTAACTGTTAATTCCATAGCCATGTAATCGAAATCACCCTGACAAATAACAACCTACAGGAAGAAGTAGAGACGGTCCTGCGTCTCTTGTTATCTGGCATATCTGACAAGGTGCTTGTAGGCATGGAAGCAGACGTGGCTCTAGTGCGACCCACCCTCTCTGGTGAGCAGACCTCACTGTCCATTTCTTTCTCAGTGTTATGATAGTACTTCAGGTGATAGTCCAGCAGTTTCGCTTTCCGGAATGCTTTAGAGCAGCCAGGGACTTTACACTTAAATTTATTATGGTCCAGGTCTATTAAAGACTCATTGGGAGCAGTGGGGTCATCGGACTTCTTGGTGTTAATAACTGAAAAAGAAGGGCAAAACCTTTGTTAGATATATATATATACACACACACAGTCTTTTAAATTGGAGTGGAAGACAAGTGATGCTTCATACTTGGCTCTCTGGCGTGTTTGTTGGCTTTAGGAGTCCTGGAAGGAACTTTCTGACATGCAGCTAAATATAAAATGAGAAGATAACGCATAGTATTTACATATCACAAAAGCCCAGCAACAACACCATTACATCCATTAAAGGGTTACTCCACTCCAAAATGAAAATTTTGCCATTAATCACTTAATGGGACAGTCACAAGCCTCCTGGTTTTCATCCAAAATATCTTAAATTGTGTTCAGAAGATGAACGAAGCTTTTACAGGTTTGGAACGACATGGGGGTACGTGACTAATGGCAAAAATTTTATTTTGGGGTGGAGTAACCCTTTAAAAGAGGGGTATGTAATTTTTCAAAAACGCTTTAGAAAACTGAGTCGGGCCGAGTACCAAAACAAACTTGTAGCCAATCAGCAGTAAGGGGCATGTCTACTCATGATGTGGAGGAGAGAGTGTTCAGTGCACAGGACGGACATTAGCCGAGCGACGACAAAAAGAGAGAGATGGTGGATAAAAAAACAAAAACAAAAGAGGAAAACGTCTGCAGAACGATAAGGCAAGAAGTAGGACCCGTGTAAATATCGGATCAGCTTTCCAGCGCTGGAGAGAACTCAAGGAGAGGAAGGCCTGCGATCGGACGCTGAGGTTGCTTTGTTTCTTCTCGATCGGTGAGTTACACCGTGTCTACACCGAATGTGCCGTGCCGCAACAGCTAAAGTCTGCCTGGACGCAATAAAGCGACCGTTGAAAATCATTTGAAATTTGTGTTAGCACGTCATAAATACAACGCGGGAGCAGTTTTCTGTCGGAGATTTGTCGCGCCGCGCAACATCCAGTGTAGACAGCATCACTAATTATAATGACTTCTATAGTATTTTGTCGCACCGCTCGCGTCCGGTGTAGACATGGTGTAACATTGGTTTTGCTTTGTTTCACAGAACTAATCGTTGCCTGGGTTGCGTACGTATGTGTGGGGCGGAGCTATCAAAATAGGGGCGAGAGCCTTTTGGGGTAGGGGCGTGCTTGTTTTGGTGATTTCAAATATCAACAATGGCTACCAGAAATCACTTACCCCACCTTTAACATTACACAATCTACTGTTGATATTTCAATATATCCTGGTATGTGACTTTGCTGTTTATTATATCAACGATTCATGAGGTGTCCTTCAAAAGGTTCATGGAGAAACATAATGAAGGCATTCAATTCTATGGCCAACCAACCTGTCACTACAGAAGGCGAGTTTCCTTCAAGAGTTGTTTGATTACTGGACAACACGTCAGTCATCTTGTCCTTCTCGCTGATTGGTGACTGAGCAATGCTAGTGGGAGGAGCTGTGGATGGGCTACCTGAAGCTGGCTTTTGTGTAGGAGCTTCTGTTTTAACTGCAGTGCTGCTGTCTTCAACTAAAAAAAATAAATACATAAAACAACACACATCATTTACACAGATCAGGTATTCATGCAATTTCAAAACACACTATTCTAGAGCGGTGCTAATGGCATGCATGTACACTGCTTTTCAAAAGCTTTGGGTAAGTAAGATTCTTTTATTTTTTTAAAGAAGTAATAGATTTATTCAGCAAGGATGCATTAAATTGATCAAAAGTGACAGTAAAGACACTTATAATGCAACAATTTGTTTTTCAAATAAATGCTGTTTGTTAACTTTCTATTCAAAGAATCCTGAAAAACTGACAGTTCCAAAAAAATATCAACTGTTTTTTGAGCACCAAATCAGCATATAAGAATGGTTTCTGAAGGATCATGTGACACTGAACACTGGAGTAATGGCTGCTGAAAAATCAGCTTTGCCATCAAAGAATTATATTACATTTTAAAATATATTAAAAAAGAAATGTGAATTCACAATATTAGTTTTTACTGTACTTTTATTAAAAAATGCAGTATTGATGAGCAAATGGGTCTTCTTAAAAAACATTTGAAAATCGTGCAAAACTTTTGAACAGTAATTTTTGAGTACTTTACTATGCCATAAGCGCTACTTAAGCAAGTTTATGTCTTTCACCAGCTTTTTGAGAGTCATCTGGAGGAGGAGGAGGAGGAGGAGGAGGAGGAGGAGGAGTATGAGTGCTGGAATCCCTCATGTGTGGTGAAGAGGGATAAGCCTGGTCAGAGCTTGTTGCTAGACGCTGAGATCGTCTCCTTCTCTGAGGGGAGTTGGTAGGGGCTATGCAAAAACAGACATACATATTTTCACATCTATTTAGTGTTATATATATTTTGGTGCCGATGAGTCTATTGTACCTTCTGATAGCTGACAATGCATAAACACTACCTACCTGTGTGTGTACTGTCTGGGAGGGTGTGTGTCGAACTGGGTGAAGGACTGGGTTCGGGGGCTGTGGTTGTGTTCTGATTGCTAGTGGTGGACTCTCCCGAATCATGTTTGAGTCTTCTTGAGCGAGACTTGGACAGGGATGGGCTAGAGAGGGATGCTGGGTTTTTTTGACAACTGACAGACTGGGATCTCTCATCAGCTGGACTAGCCTCTGCACCTGACGCTTTCTAAAGGGTGGAGAAGTAAACATGACATGAGTGTGTGTACTAAAGTGACCTTCATGCTGATAACAGTATGTCAGTGTCATCTATACCTGCTGTGATGTCACTGGAAGCTCTTTTGACTCTGCTTTGCATTCAGGCTCAGTGTCAGCACATCCTTGATGATCAGAAAGGAAAATCACACACAAAACATCATAATCACTATGCTCTGCTGAATTATTGCCACAGTTTATTTAATAAATATTGAAGCCATGATGATTCTCACTATTAAAGATGAATTTAGAAAATTTTGGACTCTAAGGCCCTCATTGTCCACGACAATATTTTAAGGACCTGTGATGTTTACCTGCCCCCTTGCTGAGACGCGCCCTTTTACTGCTGCACAAGTTGCCTTGTCTTTTGCTCCTCCTCTTTGCTGTAGCAGGTTCAAGCTCTTCAGCAGCCAGCTTACTGTCCTCCTCTTCTGAGTCCAGTTCTGCTGCGTAAAGCAGGAAATAAACAGATGTGGCTGAGCAAAATGAACAAAGTGCTGATTTAAGATCAGTCTCCAACCAAATGACAAAGGTTTATGAAAGATATATAACTGAACACAGATCGGTAGGCAAGAACTTCACCGTAAAGCATCCAGAAATTCATTGGGCAAGAAAAGTCCTAACAAATCACATACCAAGTTTCTCTGATTCACTCTCATCATCATCATCATCATCTTCGTCATCGTCAAGCTCTTCATCTGACCGCTGTTCCCTCCTGTCCTCTCGGTCCTTGTTGCTGTTGGCGCTGGTACGTGGTCTGTTCCCTCCTTTATTCTTGGCTGCAGCTGAAGCAGCCTTCACCAGAGCGATCCAGTCCTGCTTGAACACAAACCAATACACTATCAGTCACATCTGACATGGACCGGTCACAAACACACCTCTGACCATGGCAAAGCATGCAAAAAAAAAAAAAAAAAAAACCTTAAAGCTATTAATAAAATAGCAAAGATAACTGAGGTAGAATAAAGTGATTTGGCATCCCTGAGCTGCCTGACTGGCACAAAGACGCAACTGTAAGCTGTGTGGACCAGCTGCTTGTGTCTTCAAATATTATTCAGGATTGACCCCATGCATTTTACCTTCTGAAAGAGAGGAAGAGGTCAAGGACAACACTATAGAGGGCCACACTGAAATATACAATTAACTATAAAGCATGCTCAAAAATGATCAAGCAGTGAAAAACAAATCTATTAAACTTCATGAGAATCTATGTGTTAGAAAAAGAAAAAAAAGGAACCGATGAGGACTCTGTGAAGTCACTTTAATAAACTTACTTGTCCTTTTGCATCTTCTGGCATGGACTTGATATGGATTCTTTTCACGCAGCGAATGACTCCATCATAAAATTGTACAGTGTAAGTGCCTAATGTAAACAAAATAACAGCAAATACATTCTTGATCTTTTAGATTAGATTCAAAACAATTTCAAAGTTGCCCTGAAGGATCAGCAAGGTGATCTTACCTTCCTTGTTGATACTTTCAATCTTGGCAGGATAGTAGCGGCAATCTGTCCATCGGGCAAGCACCTCCTCACCATCTCTCAATTCCTAAAAAATGCAATAAAAACAAAATAGACATGCAATTAATTACATTCAGTACAACTCAGACAAATTCAACCAAGCCTGTATTGAAGATATGGGATGTGCTGTGATCATAAAAGTGAATGGTTAGAGTAGAACAAACTGTGATGAACACACCACAGACCTCTGATTATTTCACGTAGCACCTGCCAAGCTGTATAGTAGTTTAACAACCACACAGATAAGTTAAAATACTAGTTAAAATCCAATTCAAGAAAACCACAGAAGCCTCAACTGTATTTATAGATTCTTAATATTTTTTTTTTGTACTTTATGCCTATACATCTAAAAGTAATGCTTTCTCTAAATATACTACAATTCAAAAGTTTGTGGTCAGTAAGATTTTTTTTGGATTGTTTCAAAGAACATACATTTCAAATAAAAACTGTCCTTTTGAGATTTCTATTCAACAAAAAATCCTGAAAGAATAAGCCACTGACTCCATCAAAAATGTTTTCAACACTGATAGCAACAAGAAATGTTTCTTGAGCAGCGCTGCCACAACAGGAGTAATTGAATATTCCACAGTATCACTTGTTTTTATTTTATAAATTGTTTTTGACTGAATAATAGATGGGCACAGGACCTTTACAAAATCTTACCGAAACCAAACTTTTGGATAGTAGAGTAAATGTAACAACACCTCTTTAAATATAAGTCACAAAGGTCTATGTATTTTTTTAAATGGATGATTGCTTGCAGCCCAAAGAAAAACATTAAAAGGTTTTGGCTATGTAGATGGAGGAAAAACCCAAACAATGATGGGACAAGCAGTTTGAGAGAGCCAGATCAAGGCAGATGGGCAACTGATGTATGTACTTGTGTCTGCTGGGGTAAGTCTTTTTGGTCCTCTGTGCTCTCTGTACTTCCAGGAAGCTCACGAAGGCGAGATGCTCTCATCTCGCTGAGTCTCTCCTGGCAGAAATGTTTGTAAGACAAGAATGAATCAATCACTCATCTGATTAGCAAATGAGATTTTCTTTTATTTCATTTGAGTGGCTGAAAACGTCAATAAAGTTTATTTTAGCAGCTTCCTTCGACATATATACTGTAACAGCCAACAAAGTTCCCTGCATTTCTCATGCTTGCCATGTCATCCTAGACATTTCAGATCATAAACATATCTGAAAAGGGGAAGTACTGCAAACATACAGACACCTCCTCTTCTTTGAGACCCTCTTTGCGGAGCGTCGGTCTCTCTAATGGCCGAAGTCTGCTGCTGTCCCAGAGAATCCATTCATCGTACCTATGGCTCCAACGGTCAAAATGCACAAGCATCTTTCCCTCATCGTAATCAATCTTTTCGATACGTGAAGGGTACCTGCAAAGAAACCATTCAACGTGGATCATGGATAACTACAAACAAAGCACAGAAAACATTTAAAACTTAAACTATTCTTAAAGAAAGTGACACACAAACAGACTAATGTTTCAACGTAATTCCTATTTGTTTTAAATAAGACAAAATTAAAAGCATCCTAAATTTTAAAAAGCATCTAAATAGTTCACTGTATAAACACCCAGTTTATGCTATGAAAAAATAATATTATAAAGTTATTACTATTCAGTTACATTTTGACTTTTTTTTTTTATCATTTTGGTGCTAAAAATACCAATATCTACTACAGATAGATCCATTAATTTTTTCAGTCATTTCTATAATTATTTTAATGATTCTTTTTTTATATATATACATTGACTTGTTATTTAAATCTTTTTAATATTTATATATATATTATATAAATCTTTACACTATTATATCAATTTTTCTCTTAAAATCTCCGCAGACCCCTAGCACTCCCTTAAGCCACAGTTAGGACCACAGCTAGCAATAGTGATTGCACTGCATTTCTAAATGGAACTTCAAAATGAATTCATACCATTTTTGCAGGTAGTCCTGGGCCTCAACCCTGGCGCCAACCTCAAAAGTGATCCCTGGTCGATTTGGAGGTTTCTTGCTCATTTTGAGTGTACTCTTACCAGGTCTTTCTCAAGACACAAATGCTCTCTCGTCCTGTGGACGGACCTATGAACATAAAGAAATGATCTATGAACTATATCACATAGACAAACACATATTATTTATACCAACTTTATAGTAAAACAAAAATTTGCCTACTTCAACAAGCACAGCATTTGCATAGGTAGTATTTGTAAATGTACCAAAAAACATGCATGGTTTCATTCAAGCTGACTAAGGAACATATGCTCAACTATCTTACCAGCTTGCAAATTGTACCCTAAACCAGGCCTTTGAGCAACCTACTGTATTCTGATACACTCACATCTAGAGATATCTTAAAATATTGTTCTAACATTTGCGCACTTTAACGTGTCACGATGTATTACTATTAAATGCAAACAACAGAAATCAAGTAAATACATCAAAGTTTATAGAAAAGCGTTCAGACAGGACAGTGGCTAACTAGGCTAACCAGCTACTGTAAGTTACTCCACTTATGACAGACTAGCGCACAAGTTAAATCGCCATGTTAAAAACTGGTTATCCTATAAGGGAAACTCAACCTTCTAAAAGACATAGAAGCAAATTTAAGAGTGAAAAAAACAAAAAATTATGAAAAGAGGGTAGCTGACTCTTTTCACTGGATTATCATAGCTTGCTAATGCTAGGTACTGGCTAACGAGTTTCTCAAATTTCCTGCAGTATGAATATAATTGTCAAGTCTTTTCTTAAAGAGTCACCAAACCAGTGAGCAAAAATAATACACCTCATCATTTTAAAGTTGAAATTTCAAGTCAAACCTCTCATTGTCCAGTTAGCACAGCAGAGCTAGCCAATCAGCTAATGTTGTACCAGCTGACTAGCTAAACCGTTCCGAGGGGATAAAACTATGTGCAAAAAAAGAGAGAAAAAATGACAGGCCAGTTTTTATCTTTGTTAAAACTACTCGAAGAATGACAGTTGCTTTCTGATGACCGCTGTACGCGTGACATAAACATTTACCTTTGAAAATTCATTGAGAGAATAGCAATTAATTCCTATAGTGTATTGTATTCATTCCAGCTCAGTTACTTTTACCCAAACTGGACGTGCGCGCGCACGCCTGCGACGCACAAAATGCCTGAATGCACGAGCGCCGCAGACTGACACGTGACCTCCAACCAGTGTTTTGTTTGTTTGTTGTAAAAGAGACAGACCCCATTTACTTCAGTTTGACATCGACCATCTCTGCCACGGTGCCAAATGTCGTTTTTGTGAATTCTGACATAGGCTAGTTTACATGAATTGGTCAAACTTCAAGCGCTAAACATATGCATGCCTTTCTTATTCAGAAAATGCAGCTGTGTCAAAAACCGTTTTCAGTGTGCTCTCTTTGTGTTGTATGGTGGTAAATTATAGGTTAAAATGGAATTACCTCACCATAATTCTTTTCTTTTGGCCATAGATGGGACAAAATCTCATCTGTACACATCTAATATGTGTAGTTAAAATATTTAATTAAATATTTACATATTTACATGTTAAAAAAGTGTTTAAAAAAGTATACCCATGGGCTTCTTGCCACAGATTTAAATAATGTTAAAATATGCACTCTTAAAAATAAAGGTGCTTCACGATGCCATAGAAGAACCTTTTTGTCTAAATGGTTCCATAAAGAACCTTTAACATCTGAAGAACCTTTCTGTTTCACAAAAGGTTCTTTGTGGGCGAAAGAAGGTTCTTTCAGATTATAAAAAGGTAAAAAAGAGATGGTTCTTTAAAGAACCTTTGACTGAATGGTTCATTATTGCATCGCTGTGAAGAACCATTTAAGCTTCTTTATTTTTAAGAGTGTAGTGTTATTATGAGAAATTAAATTAGCATTCTAATAAATTGAATGTTTCTATTTATATACCTTAATAACACATTAGCTGATGCATCATCCATACTTGTAGGCTATCTAAATCAAATACAATTTAAAAGTAAATGCACTTGTCTGAATGTCTGCATATTCTCCATTTTGCAGTTACGAATCATGGATAAACTGAAGGACACATGAACCTCTGACACATTCTGCAGCTCAGCAGCTTTTTACTTATTTATTTTTTAAATCATGATGATTATATACATGTTTGAAACTTTATAAGATATTGTTTTCCATTGTAAAATTTCAAAACATGACTAAGGCCACAATGAATTAAAAATTTAAAGATTATAATGCATTACATTTTTTCTTTTTTTTAAGCAACATGGCAGTACGTGTCACAATATTCGGCATCCATTTTCAATAGTTGCAGTGAATTTACACTGTAGCAAATTTAATCACCCATCATCCGGTTGGCTGCATTATGGCAGTTATCAAACAAAAGTTTGTACTCTTCTCCTCCAGCCTTTACGAAATCAGACACAGTCTTGCTCCCACCAAAATCTTTTTGTTCTTTAAGCTGAAAAAAAAAAAAGTTTACACAAAGACCAAAATGATTAGAGTACATCAGGTATTAAATATATTTATGACATGAATATATTATTTTATACCCAAAAATACATTTAAAAGGACTTTAACGTATTCTCATCAATAAATAGTGTACTTGCCGTCCAATTATTGCTCATATGACGGCCATACACAACAATGGTCTGGGATGATTTGCCATAGTCATCTCCTTTATGGATCAACCATTTAGAGCCATCGTGCAGAGTCACCCTAAAAACAAGACCAGCAGAAAACATGCATAACACTTACTCCACTCAATATACAACTGTGATGTATTGAGCCTTTTGTTTACCATTATGCATATAACACAAGATACAATTACAGAACTGTTGATTATATCTTGCTTTTACCTGACTCCTGAATGGCTCAGTATGCCTATTTGGAAGGGCATCCCATTCAGAGGTCTGGTGAACCGTTCTGCCATGTACACTTTTGAGTTGTAGAGTTTGTTTAGATCAGACTTATTGGAAAGGTCATATTTGTAGGGGCCTTTCTCTAAAGAGATTCAGTGTTACAGAAAATAGAGAATTCCTTCAAATGTGCACTTTTGCTAACTTTAAAACAATTTGATGAAGAAAAACAAACCTTAGACCACAATTGGTTAATTACATTAATGTCTATATAAAGATGCAGACAATGTAAAAAGAGTACACAAAGTGAAAATGAACAGAATTTATAAATGTACCTTTGCCCGATGAGGATTCAGACACTATGGCCAACACAGCCAGGAGTAGCAGACCCAGTGCAGTCTTAAAGGACATCGTTTACAGCAAACTGAAGCTCTTGAGAGTCTGATGAGATTTTGTTACCAGAGCATTTTATACTTTTATACTCCGCAAATCTGAATTCATTGCTGATTTAAACAAACATGGCGTGCAGAGGCAGTGCTTTGGGAAAGAGCCAGACCGCACCGTGTCATGAATGAACTCCCTTGGAAAACAATGGTTTTGTTTGTGTCGATCAACAAACTGAATAGATACGTACTACCGGCACATCCGGGAACGTAACTGTCAATTTCGTCACCGCCCCTTTTTGGGGGAAAATAAACTAGACTTCCCATAGACTTCAATACAAAATAGCGGCAAAAAGCAACGTCCGTACACAGCCGGCAGGCGTGAATAACTTAAGAAATCACTCAGATTAAACATGTCAAGTAATTATATGTCCACCCTGCCTGCCATAGAGCGTGAAAGATACATCCACAAACTTAATTTGGTCAATTTAAAAACTCATTATCCCAGCGTCAAATTGGTGTAACAACCCCACCCAGTGGCCAGAGGTGTCTTACCGGACATTTACTCGTACCTAATCTAATCACCAGGTAAGCCAGTGAATGATTTTACTTCGTATTTGAAAGTAAACATCTTTAAATGTATATATTATGTCCTTATATTTAGAGTACTGAGTGCACTTTTCTGTCCAGCCATACAACTAGCCTGGCTTAGCTTTCGATAGCATCATCCGTAATTCATGATATTTCCATAACAGCAAGATATGGATGATGATGGCAGGTAGCCTGGGCTAAATTTGGGTTTTTACAAACATTATTGGTGCACCCAACCACACAACAACTCTTTGGCATGTTGTAAGGTTAGTCCACTTCCTCGATCCGATGCTGTATGGCGGTTTGTTTTCCCCCAAAAGTGGGCGTGAATCTGTTCAGAGACATTCTATGACGTCGCGCCGGTTGTGAGTATATGTAAAGGGAGTTAATTGGTTAGCTGACATTCGGGAACAGGGCCGCGCCCCAAACGATCACCTGACTTCCCGAAACCTCCATATATCGGGCCGCCTCATACTGTACTGTTTGTCTCTTTCTCTCGAACCCACCCTTCCCTCCCTTTCTCATCCATTCGGCCAACCTTATTACACATTCTCTTTCTTTCAGGTTGTATCGGGGGGTCCTAATTGTCTGGCCTAAATATATGATCGAGACGGTACCCCCACCCTGAGTCTCTCGGAGCCATCAATTCTAGATGCCCTGATCAACCTGACCATCATCCCATTCCCTCTGCCCTTCATCCTCTTTCTACTCTTCCCCAACACTGTTCAACTAACTATTTCACAGCTCGTTTGTGGCGTGGTCCTAGTTAGTGAAAGAAAAATTAAACTTAATTTCACAAATACTTGCTTGTACACTTAGTGCAAATGATGATAAATGCTGTTCACACAAGGCATGGGATAACAGGTGAGGTACAGTCAGGATTATTATTAGGCAGTGTCTATTTAGCCAACCTCTTTGGCAAACTTATTTGATTATTTATACAAACTCCATCCACCATTGTTCAGATATTTAACTTTCAGTACAAACAGCACATTACTTCTAGATAAAATCTCTTTTTCTTTTTATATAGTATTGCAATTTATCAATGCCCTTTCCGAAAAAAAACAAAAAAACATTTGGGTGAGATATTTCTTTAAGCTTCAATCCTTTGAGAGTTTGTCATAGGTAACTGCACAAGTAAAGAATTTCTAAATTTGTGTTGTTCTGCTGGCAAATGGAAAGTTAAAAAAAGAAAAAGAAATTCTTGCCAGAACTAAACTAAAAATAGAAAAAGTGTACAAAAAGAGCAGGTGAGTAACAACACATTAAAAGTTGGAGAAAAATATAATATTTTACAAATAACCAAACCTATTTGGCAACATTTTCTTTAGAATGTTAATAATACTAAAGGTATGGTGTCAATTTGATAAACTTTTATTAACCCAACCAGTCTAGTCACAATGAAAGTGTCCAAACTACATTTGAAATCAGTAACATAGTAACATGTAAGCATAATGGATTTGCTCACTAAATGCAACATAAACTCAAAGAATCAATATTGGAATATTTTCAAAAGCTTTCTAAAGCACTTTGTAGACAAGCAACACAATGATTGACATGACCAATCAAATCTGCATAGAACTTGTGGATCAACTGAAGTACACATTAACCTCTGTCGCCACCTACAGCTCATGATTAATCCAATATTATTAAACATTTCGAGTTTCAAAACGTTTGAGAGTTAGCTATATTTGAATAATTTTGATATCGAGCCATCTGTTATTAAATTCCAAAAGATTACTAATATTCAGTAAATTGAAACACAATCATACATTTAAAAATATTTAATAAACACAGCAGTGTAACAGTTAAGAATGCATTATCAAATTGATTGAACAAAAACCATAAACCATCTACCATATTAACGTAATTGTTGTTAATTTAACCATCCATCATCCTGTCAGCTGCATCATGGCAGTTATCAAATAAAAGTTTGTAGTCTGTTCCTCCAGCCTTAACAAAGTCAGACACTGTCTTGCTCCCACCAAAATTTTTTGTCTCGACAATCTGTCAAAAAAACAAAAACAAAATCAGAACAAAATGATAAAGTAAAGTGAAACTGAGAGTGAATCATCTATTAAATAAGTCCTATACTTTAATGCATTGATAAAATACTGACCCTTATTTTCAAGCTAACAAAGTTGCAAAAATACTTGCCTTCCAGTTATTGGCCATATGACGGGCAGCCACAACAACAGTCTGGGATGAGATGCCATAGCCGTCTCCTTTATGGACCAGCCATTTAGTGCCGTCTTCTAGAGTCACTCTAAAAGCAAAACCAGCGGACGAAATGCATAAGATTCAAAACACTCACTCCTCTCAATATACAAATGTGATGTATTCACCATGATGCATACAACACAAAATAAATGGACGGAAATGTGGATCATATCTTGATTTTACCTGACTCCAGAGTGGCTAAGTTTGCCTACTTGGATTGTCATCCCCTCTAGAGGCCTGGTCATTCTCTCTGCCAAATAAACTTTGGAGTTGTATAGCTTCCTCAGACCAGACATACTGGAAATGTCATAATTGTAAGAGTTTCCTTTCCCTGAAGAGATTAACATGATGGAAAACAGATCATTCCCTTGAATGTGCACCAGTGCTAACATTAAAATTCTTGTTAGTTATTTAAATTAAATATTTTTAATAAATATTTCAAAAATGAAAAAGATTTGTAAATGTATACCATTGCCCCATGAGGATTCAGCCACCATGGCCACCATGGCCACGACAAGCAGACCCAGTGCAGTCTTGAAGGACATCATGGTTCACAGCAAACTGAAGCTCCTGCGTGTCTGAGGGTTTGTTATCAGAGCACTTTTTATACTTTTCTGATCCTGTGATCCTCCCCCTTTCAAAATGCTTACTTCATTGGTAATGTCATCTGAACAAACATGGCATGTCCAGGCAGAGTTTTGGGAATGAGCAGAATTGCACAATTTTGGTTTAATGGATTGTTGTAGACTTCTATAACTGTGTTAAAGTTCTGAATCTCCTCCAGAGGTCGTGTTGTTCTGTTGGCAAAAGGAAAGCGGGAAAACACAGAATTGCACAACTAAATAAAAAACATGCACAGTTGAACAAACAGTACTCAGTTGAAAAAGAGCATGAATGCAGTAAGTGTTGTAAATAAGTGCACATATTTATAGTGCAAAAGAGAGTCAGAAGCATCTATCATGCCAGTTGCTGATACTTCAAAATAAAATTAAGATAACTGAGATGGAAACTTAAGCACATTATGATACAAGTAGGATGATGGACATTTTTTAAGGCCCTGTAATTCTTCATCTGTTTACCACCAATGTTACTCACCCTCTCGCTGTCTGATGTGTTCAGAGGCCTGGTTTGCAGAAATATATTTCCCATATATTCTTCAATAGACATTACAAAAAAAACAATGTAGTCTTTGGATTTGAACCAACCCAACCTCTCCTACATGAATCACAACTTTGCAACAATAACCAATGAATGACTGCTGGTGCCAGACTGGGTGGTTTGAGTATTTCACAAAATGGATTTTCACAAAAGAGTCTAGAGTTTAATACAGAAATAAAAACCATCTAGTGGGCAGCTCTGTAAAAGAAATGATATGAGAAGATTTAGAGGAGAATGCCCAGACCAATGTGCACTAGAACATCTCTGAATGGACCATACGCATCCATTAGAGCCACAGTCAAACCCATATTCTTGCAGTATCTATGGCTTTTTATAATATAACACTGCATGTTGCACCATGACTCAGACAGGAATAACTAATGACACTAAATAATATTTAGAGCTGCACATTGACTGTCATTAAAGCGACTAGTGTGCCACCTAACCACAGAATAAATGTCAGTATCACACAGCAAGTTTTGATGGAGGCTTGTCTCACTAAATGAGACCCTGAAAGAGGCGTATATCAAATGCATCGCTACACACTCAACATAAAAAAACATTCAGTGACCAATTTCTGTACATAATCAGTAAACATTTCTCTCCTTATTAACGCTTAAAATGAGCAAGTTGGAATGGATAGGACGCTTGAAAAACATGGTGAAGAAGAGCCCTTTATATTCAAATTTCATCATCGGCTTTGTGATGCTTGGACTTGAGCAACTTGTGGAGATAGACTTTGCATGCCCTTGTAATCCAAAGCTGAATCTGCTGTTTTCAATGGCATATTTTGTAGTTCCAGCTCTGTTCTCTTTCGCACTTTTGTTTTATATCCAAAGCTCACAAATCAGCAATTATTCAAGCTGTTTGCACTGTGCTTTAGTTTGTCTCGTGCCAGCCGTTCTCTGGATCATGCTGCTGTTCTTTGATGGACAATACTTTGCCTGTGCAAAGACTTCATGGGATGGACTGACGGTTCACACGGATATAACGGCTTCAACAACGTGGTGTCAGCCTTTAGTCACACCTGACAACACCACAGAAAAGCAAATGGCATTTTTTAGCTATCGAAATAATTCTCAGGTGAGCACGATTATGAAATCAAGTTGCTTTACATTTTTGTTGTGTGTGTGTTCCTAAATATTTTGTTTATAATTTCTCCCTGTCCAAGTTTTCATGTACTCTTTTTAAATGTGAATGTACTTCTTCAGATAGTGGGACTGTGCATACTGCTCCTGATGTCACTGCCTCTGATTTGGATGGGCATTAGGAAATGGCAATACACACCAACAAGAACCAAAGAACTTGAGAATGAACAAATAGAAATGGTGGATTTGAGCCCATCACCCCCTCCTGACAGTGCTTCTACAATTGTGGATCACAGTAGAGATGATTTTTAACAGCGCTGACTTCATTTTTATAGTAAGACATGTTTTCATGATTCAAAACCTAGTGTTTAAGATTCATATGTCTTCATATGTTTTAAATATAATATGAATAAATGCAAGAAAGATTTTAATTTTAATATTCGTTTTTACATACTGTAACATTAGGCTATTGAAATCTTTTTGTAACAGAAATAATCAACTTTGTGTAACTCACATCTGGACTCAAACCATATTTTACAATTTTTCTAATGAAACTGTGTCATATTGCATGTTTTTCTTTAGCAACTGTCACATAGAGTAACAAACCACTTCCTGTTATTTACAACAAGGTCATATTTAATTTCTGTTTTTGAATCACTTCCACTTTAAATTATACTCAGATATAAAATCATTAAATAGTCTTTCAATGAAATGGCAAAATAAAAAACAAACATGTTGCTAAACTACACTGAGTGATAGTTTGATGTTAGAAGAAAAAAAAATGACTATGGAACTTCTTGAACCGGTGACAAAATGCATAACTCCAGACTACATCCTAGTTTTCTCAGGGATGAAATCCAAGAATCTGTTCTGGATTATTAATGAGTAAATAACTGTTTTAAAACAAGAAAATTATAGGAAGCATCTGATCCTGCTTTGTGATCACTTGTAAAAATGGAATGGTAAAACTTTTGACATAATTTACTCAGCCTTGTGCTGACTTTAGAATGGCAAGTTTAGAATGGCATTAAGATGAGTTAATAACAGCATCATTTTTATTTAGTTTTGACGCTTCATAATTCATAATCAGTTTAAAAATCTAAATCTTATGGTTAAAAGGCTTTTAAAAAGCCATACCTTCCATAACCCATGACTGCTTTTGTGAATTTTATGTAATGAACAGCGAGAAACCACATCCTGTCATTCAGTGTACTGCGTTATGTAACATGGTACATAAGATGACTTATTATTTTATGCTTTTGGATTGTATACTGATTGTATAAAAACACCCTTAAAGGTTTCCTCAGTGTTTTAGAAATACACATTCCTCCATTGCTCAATTAATCTGGAAAAGTTTTTGAAACTTTTGATTAAGAAATTTTGGCAACTCCCTTAACAGCAATCAAATGAAATTATATTTTTTTCTACCTTTTGATCCTCAAAATTCACGTCTGTTCTGTTCTCAAAATATAATCAGGACATTTAGAAGCAGCTTTATTTTTAAACTTTCAAATATTACACTTTTTACATTTAAATTATAATTGTGAGTTCCATTACAATTTACCAGATATACAACATATATACAATATATAAGTAATTTTGAAATTTTATATAAGCTTATTTTGTCTCCTACTGTACAGTAAATCACAATCCTGTCACCAGCACTCCATATGTCCTGGGCATCGGCGAATGTTGAGGGCTTTCAAAAGGGCTATTCAGAGGACTGCAATCCACTCCTCCAATGGAGGGCATATAAGCATGATGCAGAATGGGCAACTGCAGAGACAGCCTGCGCTGAATGCTGTGGAAAAAAACAGATCCAATCTGGAATTTTTTGAAAATTCTTTTCAAAACAAACTTTAAGGAAACTGCACACGTTCAAATTTCTGCTCACTGTTAAAGGACTGATAACGATATATGAAACGTACAGTTCAGGGGAGTTAATGTCCTCCAACAGATTCCTGTTACAGTTGGAGCTTTCAGGGAGAGTCAGACATTTCTCCTTGACTGAAAAGACAAAAAGAAAACCAGTCAAAGCAACGTCTGAATGAAGCTAAATCCCTTTGAATTCACATTTGATAAATAATTGAATGAATATTGTACAAAGTAAGACCTGGAACTCTTGTTGAGTGCAACGGTGCAATCAATCTCTGAGGTCTAACAACATATTAAACTAAATGTTTCATTTTCAAGTATGTACCAAATGCTGGTTTGTAGGTATTGACGAAACATGGGATTTGTGCCATGGGAAGCCTTAAACCATCAGCCCTTAAATAATGTGTTTACTGCATTACACAAAGGTGCTCACAAGCATTTTTCTACCTGCTTTGTGCACAAAACATCTGATGACGACATTCTCCATAACATGAGGGCTCAGTTCATTCAGTTGCCTGGTCAAATCCTCCAGCTCAGAATCCAGCTGCAGGAAATCACAATAAATGAAAAAAAAACAGCAACATACAAATTAATTTAAAGGCACTTTATCAATCCTTCACGTACTGATTCAACATGCTAACTCTTTTTTCTACATTGTTATACTTGTGAACCTCCTGAGTGAGACATCCTTCTTGATTGTGTTATTGTTATTTGAAGGAAATTTGTCACTGTAACCACCAGATGTCCCCCTTCCATATTATGTTCGTCATTATAAATAGAGCAGTAACCCAATACTCATGCAATTTAAAGTCTAACTTTGAATAATGCTCATTGTTATTAGACTTTTGCATGTTTTACTTGTTTCACCTCAGGTTTGAGTTTGAGTTTGTTTGTTTGGATTGACATTGAATGCTTACTGATTTTGAATTTTCAAATCTGATGTGGTTATAAAGCAAGGTTTATGAAGTAAATAAATGCACATGCAAAAAGCTTCTCACTTCTTTAATGTGCCATTTTACGTGTAGGTTTTCTGACAGTAGAATGTCCAGACTAGACAAGATGTTTTGTGTCATGTCAGTCACATGGCCAGATGCTCCTGGGTTGTTCTGCTCCATGATCCTCCTCTTGTCATTGTCTTGTCCGGTCTCCTTGTCTAATTCACTACACCATTGTGTGAGGTGGAACCTCCTTGACAAGAATGCAGGATCAGGACCCATCCTTATTATAATAATCTGCAGGATTATATAAATTTATTTGAATAAAATGTAAATAAATGAGAATAGACAGAAGTAGAATAGAATACAAATTATATACAAATATAGACATAATTTCTTAAGAACTCTCTACACGTCTGAATAGCATTTCAGTTAACATGCACATCATACCTTTGGAATAAACACCATACAAAGAGTGCTACAGCAGGATGTTATGATCACAAGGGTCACAATGCAGAACTGCACATTCGGCTGATCCTGCCACAGCATCGATGCACATGTACCAATCAGAATCACTGGGACTGACACGAACACACTGTATCGGATACTCCTGCTATCATTTATGGCAGGGATGTTCATGTGGCATGTGGTCCAGGCCAGGAAACAGGTGCTCAGCTGGATAGGAGACAAGGACATGTGCAAATACATTCAGTCCATTTGCCATCTGTTTCATTATTGCTATATACAGTGCATCCGGAAAGTATTCGCAGCACTTCACTTTTTCTACATTTTGCTATTTTACATACTTATTCCAAAATAAATTAAATTCATTATTTTCCTCAAAATTCTACAAACAATACCCCATAATGACAATGTGAAAGAAGTTTGTTTGAAATTTTTGCAAATTTATATTGAAAAAAAAAATACAAATCACACGTACATAAGTATTCACAGCCTTTGCTCAATACTTTGTTGAAACACCTTTGGCACCAATTACAGCCTCAAATCTTTTTGGGTATGATGCAACAAGCTTTGATCATCATAATTTGGCAATTATCTGCCATTCTTCACCTCTCAACCTCTGTCAGGTTGGATGGGGGCAGATGCACATTTTCAGGTTTCTCCAGAAATGTTTGTTTGGGTTCAATCCTAGGCTGTGGCTGGGCCACTCAAGGAGATTCACAGAGTTGTCTATAAGCCACTCTTGTGCTTAGGGTTATTGTCCTGTTGAAAGGTGAACCTTCTGCCCAGTCTGAGGTTCTGAATGCTCAGGACTAGGTTTTCATTATGGCTCTCTCAATATTCTCAAGAGTCTGAGGGTCCTTTAGGTGCTTTTTTGCAAATTCTAAGTGTGTTTTCATGTTTTCACTGAGAGGATTGGGTCTGGCCACACCGCCATAAAGCCCAGATCAGTGGAGTGTTGCA
The DNA here is from genome assembly GCF_012432095.1 of Onychostoma macrolepis. Lineage (NCBI taxonomy): Eukaryota > Metazoa > Chordata > Actinopteri > Cypriniformes > Cyprinidae > Onychostoma > Onychostoma macrolepis. Next base: position 13,490,135 of record NC_081170.1, on the reverse strand, counting down.
GTGATGTTTGTCCTTCTGTAGGTTTCTCCCATCTGCATATATGATCATGGAGCTCAACTAGAGTGATCATCAGCTTCTTGGTCACCAGTCTAGACAAGGCCCTTCTCCATCAGTTGCTCACTTTGGCCAGGAGGCCTGCTCTAGGAAGAGTCCGGGTTGTTTCAAACTTCTTACCTCTGTGAACTATGCCTCTGTGAACCTTCAATGCTGCAGAAATGTTTTTGTTCCCTTCCCCAGATCTGTGCCTCGATACAATCCTGTCTCTGAGGTCTACAGACAATTCCTTGGACTTCAAGGCTTGGTTTGTGCTCTGACATGCACTGTTAACTGTGGGACCTTATATAGATAGGTATGTGCCTTTCCAAATCATGTCTAATCTACTGAATTTACCACAGGTGGACTCCGATCAAGTTGTAGAAACATCTCAAGGATGATCAGTGGAAACAGGATGCACCTAAGCGCAACTTTGTGTGGTCATGGCAAAGGCTGTGAATACTTATGTACATGTGATTTTTTATTTTTTTATTTTTAATAAATTTGCAAAGATTTCAAACAAACTTCTTTCACTTTGTCATTATGGGGTATTGTTTGTAGAATTTTGAGGAAAATAATGAACTTAATTCATTTTGGAATAAAGCTGTAACATAACAAAATGTGGAAAAAGTGAAGCGCTGCGAAAACTTTCCGGATGCACTGTAACTGACCTATGTTTGACATGTTTTTAATCAAATCTCATACCAGGAGTATCCCCTTATAAACATAGAACGCAGCCATCCAGAAACCCATGTATGCGTTCTCACATCGCTCTGTAAAGGGCTGAATAAAAAAATCTTGACCGTGAGGATCAGCCTAAAACAAAAAGAGAAAAAGACTGACACAAAAATCAACCCAGGCTCACTAGAAATGTATGAATCTGCCTATACTTTTTAAAAAACTACAAAATATATATATTTTATTTTGGAAATAAACATCTGTAAACTGCAGTAAAACATTCATCAGTCATTGATAATCTGCCCCTGTAATCATAATTTGTGTCAACAAAAGTTCCTGGTGTTTTACAAAATGCAAAATGAGGCCACATTTGTTCACACAAATGATGATTATATGGCAGGTTATTGATGAATAAAGGCTTATTTTTGTGTGGTTTCTTGCCCTCAAAACACATTTATCATAGTGCATGATTTGTAAACTAATATATTTTAAAGTTGGCATCACATATTTGGCTCCATATGGTACATACTTCAAATTAAACACTTCAGTGTTCTTGGCTCCATGAGAGATTTGGGAAATGTGTTTTTTCTTGTTACTCACCTCTATATGATACTTCTTAACTGTTCTCCTCAAAGGATCCAAAATTTGCATACAAATTAATGAACTCAGGTCAATTAACAAAAGAAAAATAATCAGGAGAACCGGCCCATAGTCCTTTGTGGCCTGGGGAAAGGAAGGAAGGGCACACTGTAACACTTAATAATAGAAACAAATAATTTTCACATAATAAATAGCTTTTTTATAGTAAGCACAAATACTGAATCTTTCTTACCTTTTTTTCAGTGCTGTGGTTTTTGAAGAATGAATGAATTGTCCATGTTTTTGCAAACATGGCCCCAAAAGCTGCTGTACATCCAATAGATAGACATGAGATTTGTACCTATGAATAATGCCACAGATCATATACATATAATACATATACATATACAGATCTCAACATTAATATCATCTGGTTCTAAGGCTTTATGTCTGGATAAAAGTGCCGTCCAAATAACAAAATTCTGACTGCATAAGTACTTACAGAGCAAGAAACTTCAAATACTCTATCGGAAACATAAGACCCATCTAATCCCATGAAGAAAATGGAGGAATAAGACAACACGGCACCAAGAATAATCAAAGAGTTCATAAAAGGTCTTGACATGCTAATGGCCCTGTTAATGACAAAAGAATAGAATATCACAGATGTATAAACATAGTTTAAAGAAACTAGATAACAAACACACAACTTACCAATGATCGCGGTGTTTCACACTGAAGACCAGGAAACTGCAAGCTGTAAAAATTCCTAAGAAAGTTAGAAACGCCACAATACCGTAGAGAAATATACTGATGCGTTTCCTGTGAGGGTACACATGGGTTCGGTCCTTTGTGGGTTTATCCCCTGCAGAAGGCAAATGCATTTTTTTTTTATAACAGATACTGAGTGTTTCACCAGAATTTCACTACACTGGCACTTATTTCTCACCAGGCCTGCACAAACACATATCAGATATATTTTCTTTAAGAGACTTACTTTGAAATCTGATTGGACTGATGAACTCTAGTTCATCTGTAACGGCACTATATTTTTCAGTATCAACAGCCCTTCCATCTTTGAAGGAAAAAAACTGTTGTCAATAATAATAAAAAGACATTGTAAAGAAAGCTAGGAAGCCTCAAAAAATTGTACTGTACCTTGATACTGAGCAAACTTCACATTGGCCATTCTTTCACCTTTTTGGAACATAATGTGACCCTGCATAACAATTTTTAGCAATATTAAATTCAAATGTAAAATTTAAAAAAAGTACAAAGAACTAGGAAAAAGAAAAAGAAATAGAGAAAGAAAGAAATGTGTAAGTAAATATCTGTGTAAAGTATTTACTAATTAATGTTCGTACTGCTTATAAGTTATGTCGTAACACTTTAGTACAGGGACCAATTCTCACTATTAACTAGTTGCTTAATAGCATGCCTATTAATAACATATTGGCTGTTTATTAGTACTTATAAAGCACACATTCTGCATGACCATATTATATATCCCTAATGCTACCCAATACCTAAACTTAACAACTACCTTCCTAACTATTAATAAGCAGCAAATTAGGAGTTTATTGATGCAAACGTCGTAGTTAATGGTTTGTTAATTGCGATAATTGGAGCTTAAAATAAAGTATGACAGAAATGTCTAAAAGATAGATAAACAGATAACATTTTATACATATTGTGTTTGTTTTCATAATTACTCATAATTAATGTCCACTATTTCTCAAGCAGAATTATGAAATTTTGTACTGACTGTCACACCAAAGAAGTTGATCTTGTCCATGGCCTCCAGAATCATTTGTCCCACTTCCTGCTCAGTGACAGTAAAGTTGCGATGGATGCTGTATCTCTCTCTGTACCTCACAGTCTCCATGACTCTTGTTAAAACTTTAGCAGTTACCCAAGTACCATCATAAGCAAAGCCATGAAACTTGTTTGCATCCAGATGCTTCAGCTGTCGTCTTTTGTCATACTCCTTCTCATACTCCTGAGGTGTCTGAGTGGAATCAGTATGGATATGAAAACAAATCCCTATAAAACAATGCTCACTTTGCTCATGACAATAAAAGATGATGATGCAGTCAAAAGCAAACATACCCAACCAGAGATCCCTCTGATGTTTCTGGTGCTAAGAGTCTCAATATCTGCACTGATGGATCCCTCTATGGCAGTCAGTATGTTTTCAGCTGTGCAGTTTGTGGAGCCGGTGTTAGTCCACAAGCTGGCTTGGGTCCAGCCTGGTAGAATCCACTGGTACTTTTGGCCATACATTCTGAGATTATACACCTGTGACATAAAAGCATGTTTATGTTGTATAAGGGGAAAGGATGTGAGGTGTGGCCAAGTATGGTGACCCATACTTGGAATTTGTGCTCTGCATTTAACCAAAGTGCACACATGCAGTGGGTCAGCCGTGGTATTGAGGGTGGAGAGAGTGCTGGTTATTCACTCCCCCCACCAACAATCCCTGAGACTCCAACTCTCTATCCATTAGTCCAACTCTCTATCCATTAGGCCATGACTGCCCGCAACTACAATGAATATAATACTTACACAGCAGAAGACTTCAGCAGCTAAGCTCCCATCAAAATGAGCAATCACTATTCTCACATCATTGTCCTGTAAGTTAAAAAAAAAAAAAAACTTGTGTCAAGGACGATAAATGTCTACAGATAAATAAACATTATGCACTGAGATCTGTGGATGTGTATTATAAAAAAACAACCTCTTTCATTTAATTTCTTTCTTTCACGCCACTCTGTAGTGATGCACTCTAGAATAAATACGTTTTGAAAAGTTCTTTATTGATTTATATGTCTGTGAGGAAACCAGACCCTTGGTATACGTGCCTTCAGTTTTTTCACACAATCACAGGGGGCTTCAAAGAAGCTCTCGGCCTCTGCAAGCTGGATGTTAGCCACCTCCAGATGCCTGCTTAAATCTCTCTGTACCTTTTCGAGAGAAGGTGAGTTTTCAATTCACATTATATCAAGCCCCATATACTTATTCATATGTCCCAAATTAGGATTACCTCTGTGAACCTCTGCTCACGCTGAGTCAGTGTACCAACTCTACTCCATCCATACTGCCTGAGAAACCTCACCAGCGCCAAATTAACTGCACTGTCTGACGGCACAGTACGGAAGAAGTTTGGAAATCTTCTTTTGTTGGCCAGGGAAGGTGCTGTTACTGCAAATGACAGCTGAGAAACACAAAAATATTTGACAAAAACAAATAAAACACCAAGTCTCTCAAGATATTCCTTCTGTTTACCAATACAAATATGGAAGTGGCAATAATCATCTGATTGAATGAGTACCTGCACAAGGTTCCAACCTTCCAGAGACTGGGCTAGGATAGACGTCACTGATGAACACACCCCTCCAAAGATCATGACAGGTTTGGGGCCATTGAATATGGTGTCAAAAAATGCTTTGAGTGCTTTGCTGTTATCACACTAAAAGCAAAAAGAGAGCAATAGTGCAGAGCGGAGGGTGATTTCCCACAGTACTGATTGATCGGAGGAAATGTAGTACCATGTGATTACCATGTACAATATGTTTAACAACACTACAAATATGAAATAAAAGGGTTAACATGTTTATTCCATTAACAGACAAACTCCTTTTATATATGCCATTAGAACACTGTTAAGCAGTCAGAAGAAAATACAACCGTCATTTGGTTTGTAAAATATTTAGCTTAGTTTCTACAGTTTTTAACAACTGAGACAATTGTACAAAATGCAACTGCAGTCATCTGGTAGGCTAGGATCATGGCAGATTAATAGATTGCTTGTGTGTGTGTGTGTGTGTGTGTGTGCATGCGTTTTTGTGACAAATGAGGACATACATTTGTATAATGACAAGGGTATGACATAGGTGACTTTTCAGGACATTACCCCATGTCCCCACTTTTCAAAACGCTTATAAATCACACAGAATGGATTGTATTGAAAATCTGAAATAGCACAAAGTTTCCTGTAAGGGGTAGGTTTAGGTGTAGGGTTTGTGTAGGGTAATAGCACATACAGTTTGTACAGTATAAAAACCATTACGCCTATGGGATGCCCCCACTTTTCACAAAAACAAACGTGTGTGTGTGTGTGTGCATGTGTATGTGCTTTTCATTGTGCCTTCTCTTAAGAAAAAAAATATCTATATACTGGTGCATCTCAATAAATTAGTATGTCGTGGAAAAGTTAATTCATTTCAGTACTTCAACTCAAATTGTGAAACTCGTGTATTAAATAAATTCAATGCACACAGACTGAAGTAGTTTAAGTCTTTGGTTCTTTTAATTGTGATGATTTAGGCTCACATTTAACAAAAACCCACCAATTCACTATCCCAACAAATTAGAATACTTCATAAGACCAATAAAAAAAACATTTTTAGTGAATTGTTAGCCTTCTGGAAAGTATGTTCATTTACTGTATATGTACTCAATACTTGGTAGGGGCTCCTTTTGCTTTAATTACTGCCTCAATTCGGCGTGGCATGGAGTCGATCAGTTTGTGGCACTGCTGAGGTGGTATGGAAGCCCAGGTTGCTTTGATAGTGGCCTTCAGGTCATCTGCATTGTTGGGTCTGATGTCTCTCATCTTCCTCTTGACAATACTCCATAGATTCTCTATGGGGTTCAGGTCAGGCGAGTTTGCTGGCCAATCAAGCACAGTAACACTATGGTCATTGAACCAGCTTTTGGTACCTCTGGCAGTGTGGGCAGGTGCCAAGTCCTGCTGGAAAATGAATTCAGCATCTCCATAAAGCTTGTCAACAGAAGGAAGCATGAAGTGCTCTAAAATTTCCTGGTAGATGGCTGCGTTGACTGTGGACATCAGAAAACACAGTGGACCAACACCAGCAGATGACATGGCAGCCCAAATCATCACTGACTGTGGAAACTTCACACTGGACTTCAAGCAACATGGATTCTGTGCCTCTCCACTCTTCCTCCAGACTCTGGGACCTTGATTTCCAAATGAAATGCAAAATTTACTTTCATCTGAAAAGAGGACTTTGGACCACTGAGCAACAGTCCAGTTCTTTTTCTCCACAGCCCAGTTAAGATGCTTCTGACGTCGTCTCTGGTTCAAAAGTGGCTTGGTAGCCCTTTTCCTGAAGACGTCTGAGCGTGGTGACTCTTGATGCACTGACTCCAGCTTCAGTCCACTCCTTGTGAAGCACTCCCAAGTGTTTGAATCAGCTTTGCTTGACAGTATTCTCAAGCTTGCAGTCATCCCTGTTGCTTGTGCACCTTTTCCTACCCAAATTCTTCCTTCCAGTCAACTTTGCATTTAATATGCTTTGATACAGAACTCTGTACACAGCCACACCTTTCAGTAATGACCCTCTGTGACTTACCCTCTTTGTGGAGGGCATCAATGTTCGTCTTCTGGATCATTGCCAAGTCACCAGTCGTCTCCATTATTGTGGTTTCAAAGAACAAGAGATACCCGGAATTTATACTGTAGGGATGGTCATTAATTGAAACTCAAATGTAAATATTCTAATATTTTGAGATACTGATTTTTGATTTTCATGAGCTGTAAGCTCTAATCATCAAAATTAAAAAAAAAAAAAAAAAAACTTTTGAAATGTTTTACTTTACATGCAATGAATCTAAAATATATGAAAGTTTCACTTTTTGAAATAACTTACAAGAAAAAATGAACTTTTTTACGACATTCTAATTTATTGAGATGCACCTGTAGATATACAGAGACTTTTAGGTTTTAAAACAGTAGCATTAGCGTTAGCAACACTGGTAGTTTAGGGCTCTTTCATTTATAAACACCTAACTATAATAGCAGAAATTAATAATTAGTAAATATATTAAATATATACCCCTATAATATGTTGTTTTTAAAAAATGTACTAATACAGTAAAACTGCTTGCTGTCTGAGAGAATTTAAATAGATAGTTCACTGAAACATTAAATTACTTTCATCATTTACTTGTCTGAGTGTCATTCAAAACATTTATGACTTTCTTTCTTCTGTGGAACAAAAACAAATTGCATTGTACATGCAATGTTGTTTTAGACCCACTTACTTTCATTGTATAGACAAAAACACCAAAGCAACACTGAAACATTTTCAAAATATCTCTGTTAGATATTTAAAAACATGGTATAAGCCGTATAGAAAGTAATACAGGTTTGAAATGACATGAGAGTGAGTAAATTACAGAATTTTAATTGTTGAGTGAATTATCCGATTTAACATCTGGGAGTATATCAGTTACTGAAGAATAGAGAGTTTCTATTTACTTCATCAATCAAATAAGGAACAGCAGCAGGTCTGTTGTGTTACCTCCGAGTCTGTAAGATGAAACTGAAGCTCGTAGTCACCTAAAGGAGAAGGCTGCTCGCTCAAATGATGCAGTGCTAGCTCAACAGCAGGAAGCACCTGTGCTGTAATGTTGCCCCTCCCTGGATCTCCGCTGAGTGGCATAATCCATAAAACTGGCAGCTTATGTCGCACCAGACAATAGCATGACGGCATCTGAGTCAGTTTCCAAAAAGTGAGAACATTCAACAAGTTCCACAAGTATTCCATCCTCCCAGAGAAAATTCAGGTCTGTGCTTGAAAAGTAAGCATCAGTCAAACAAACTTACGTTGCCCTGTGTGCGGCCCTGCGTCATTAAGCATTTTCTAAAGCCTCTGTTGTCACCTGGAAGAACTCTAGCCCTCAACCATCCACAGGGATAAAGAGATAAGGACTGAGTGTGGACATCTGCTGCTGTACACTAAATCCTCAGAAAGAGGAGGAAATGCCATTACACAAATCTGTCCACTACACAGGCAGCATATATAGATAAACTAATCAATAATCTAAACACAAGAAACACAAAAGGTCTTATTACAAAATTCTGAAAAGAAACGCTATGAATATACAGACACATCAAAAATCATGTTTTTTCATTGTGCATTACTATTAATCTCAATCAAACTCCAGTTGGGTTATTTTGATTAGGTAAAAAAATAACTAAGAAATACAGCTAACTAACACAATAAAACACAATAAAAACATGATACATGATAATAATAAAAAACATGATTTTTGAAAAAAAAAAAAAAAAAATTCCTTTGTGCATCACTGCCATCTTACTATGAATAAAACGAGAGCATGAATGCGCATGAATTAACAGAGATCTACTTGCTCAAAATGTTGCTTTTCTTATGGTAGTACCACTAATATCAAGGCCTGATGTCCAATTTAACACATCCTCTGTGGCAGCACAGTAACCATGACACGAAAAGGGCTGATGGCATAAAATTTGCCAAGTTCAAGGGTCAATAAAAGACTGTAAAAGTAAGTCTGTAAAAAAGCGTTTAATATTTGGCTTTCATTGGGGCAGTATGCCATATTTCAAAGTCTTAGGTAACGCATACTCTGTGGTGGCCAAGAAACCACACTGAGAAATGGGCTGATGGCACCACAGGTGGCTCAGTGTGCATTGTCCTATGCTAAATTGAATGGTTCATTTTGTGCACATAAAAGTCTGTATATTTTTTATTTTTGCAAAGGTCCTTGAAGTTATGTAATATGGTGCTAAGAATATAGTGTGAAGAAACCCAAAATGCTCATAACCTGCATTTTGCATAATTAAAAAAAAGTGCACTTGAATTCATTCAGTCATATTTGGTGATCACTAAAGAATCACTAAACAGCTGCCATGAAACCTCACTTCTTGTACGATAAATTTATTTTCATTAAATTCTTAATTTTCTATTATAAAAAACTAAATTGGGTCAAAATATATTTTTCCATACTCTGCTTTCTCTTTTCCATACTTTTCCAGACCTGGAAAACACTTAAATCAAATTCCATACTTTTCCAAACCCCGTAGGAGCCCTGTTATATACGGTTTTATGAGTGCACACATTCTAAGCACACATATAGAAAGCGACTGTCACACGGCATGTGAGTACTAAACCAAGTTCTCATGCACACACAAGTTTACGTTAAAAACACACGAGTTACAAAAACGATCGCATGTTTATATTAGATATGTGTGGCAGCTGCAGTATACAGTAAATAAATCAATAAATCCACTGCTCCTCTGAGGCTGGGACTCTGGGATTCCGTCCTCATCAAAAATTCAAATGAAGTAAAATCACGCCTCCAGTAGGTTGCGCGAGTCAATTATCAGCATTTGATTTCGTTGGAGGAGAAAATTTTAATCGGCTCGTTTGATTTAACTCAAACACTGCAATGGATCCGAATAATTATGAACAAATAGTAAAATACAAATTGAAAGGGGAATATCCAGCGCTTTTCAGCAAAAGAGACAAACTTCTTCTTCGAACGAAAGCTGCTCTCTACGAAGTTGAAGGTAAGATAAGCAAAATCATAACCCTTTTCTACCTCATCAATTAATTGACAAATTATGAAAAATACATCTCAGCAATACCTCCTGATGGCTTAATTGAATAGGACCAAGAACAGTAATTCGTATATTTCGCACAATTACTCCCCAACAATTCCAATTTATGAACATGCAAAGCATGCTTTTACGACCTTTACATAGGCCTACACCGTCGACAGAGCTGATTTGTAAATAATTACATGTAATCTGGATTACGTAATCAGATTCCAAAAATTAAGTAGGCCTACTTGTAATTAGATTAAATTACATTGTAAAATACTCGAAATCAGATTAGGCTACAGTTATTTTTTATGGATTGCATATAGTTACATATTATTTACTCAATAGCAATAAATTATCCATCATTTATTGATTATCTCTAATTCCTCTTTCACCTAACATATTTTCTTGAAGTACCCCTGAGATTTTAAAATAAATATTTTAATAATTAAGTATCACATTTACATATTTCTTGATTCTCTGATGTTGGTTGTGGTCACATGACATACTGGTAAAAAGTAATTTTTAAGTAATTTTTTATTATTATTATTGTAATTGATTTTAAAATGTAAGATTAAAATTAAGATTTGTTGCATTTTACTTCCTTAAAGGAACCTTACTTCCTTTATGTGTGCATGTCCACTGAAATTGTAAAAATACAATCAAAAAATTCTATTCTAATTAGATATATGTGACCTTGAACCACAAAACCAGTCATAAGGGTCAATTTTTTAAAATTGAGATTTATACATCAGGACAATACTTGGCCGAGATGCAACTATTTGAAAATCTGGAATCTGAAATCAAAATATTGAAAAAATCGCCTTTAAAGTTGTCTAAATGAAGTCCTTAGCAATGCATATTACTAATAATTTTATATGTACAGTAGGAAATTTACAAAATATTTTCATGAAACATGATCTTTACTTAATATCCTAATGATTTTGGGCATAAAAGAAAAATCTATATTTTTGACCCATACAATGTATTGTTGGCTATTGCTAAAAGTATACCCGTGCGACTTATGACTGGTTTTGTGCTCCAGGGTCACATATTAATATTTTGAAATTGCCTTTATTTTTTACAGAGCCCTGAGTAAATTGGTAGGTAACCATCCCGAAACATGGGATGATTACCTGGATGCTGTGATGTTCGGGCTCCGAACAAAAAGACAGATAACCACCAAATTCTCACCCTACTATTTGATGTTCGGCAGAGAGGCTCGTTATCCGTCGGAAGTCCCGGAACACTACATGGAGTATGAAATCATTGTGGGAATTATAAATAAGCATCACCACTAGACACTGGTGGTAAAATTTACAATATGCATATTATAAATTACGTCACAGAAGAAAAATGCAATGCCATAATATTATGTTTCATGTTACACTTGATTGTGTGAAGAACTAACGTGTAATTTGTTTTCATGAAAAAAGGTGATCTACCCACAACAAAAGAAGTCCCTGTTCCTGGATCCACTGTGGGAGACTAACCAAGACATCAAAACATGCCTTGAAACAACAAGGTAAGGATAGTTGTAAAAATTTAACTTCAGCATTATTAACATATCTACATTTAATTTAGTATAGTATCCACTGTCAATAGGAAAACATGACTATAACACTTGCACTAAGGATTTTCATAACTGTCATTTATTTATTTATTTTAAATATCTGTATCTAGTCAAGTCAAGTCAAGTTTATCTACAACAAAATGTGTGTGCATGTGTGTAAGCATGCTTAGACAGTATTCATTATTATTCTTTAACCCTTTCATTTCTGTATGTTTGTGTGTGCGCATATTCTCCATTGTGAATGTGTTATGGTGTCAGCCCTGCATTTTGGATCAGCCTAGACCTTAACAGCATAGATGGCACGAAGGCCATAAAACCTATCGTGCAGCCCAAACTGTAAGACCTAGAAGGCCTAGGGACTTAATCATTTTTGCAGGCTGAAAAAAGTGATTTCCTTTGCAAGTCACTCGTCCCTTTTAACACCAGCATGTATTGCTAACTTGCTTCATTAAACCCAAACTATCATCCACATGGGACATTTATGCTTGGACCCCGATGATTGCCACTTGCAGCTATATTTGTTAATATTGTTATTGTCTTTCTTCAGGGCATTCATGCGAAACAAGGGATGCAATGTCTCAAGGTGGTCATGTAAGAAAGTCCCACATCCCAAACAACCGGATGGTACCTCGTGTGGAGTCTTTGCCTTGAAAGTATGTTTAATATTCAGAGCAGTGTCCTCACCCTCACATTATAATATGACTATTGTTTAGTTAAGTGTGTTATACAAAAACAGAACATAACATTTCTTTTACAAAATCAATGACTAAAACTATATAGTTATTCACTGACAGCAGATTTATGTCTCTGTAACATGCTTTTTTAATGTAATCATAAAATGTCTTTTTCAGTTTGCAGAACAACTCTTGAAAAAAGAGGAAGTAGATTTTTCTGCTACAAAAGAGGCCATCATCCAACACAGGCTGCAAATTGCTGTCACTCTTCTCCTAGAGACTGCTAAATAATAAGCTATCAGGGGATGGGGAGCATCGGTGCACAGCCGTTTTCAGATCTCTCCAGAGATGTTCAATCGGGTTTAAGTCTGGGCTCTGGCTGGGCCAATCAAGGACATTCACAGAGTTGTCCCGTAGCCACTCCTTCGTTATCTTCGCTGTGTGCTTAGGGTAGTTGTCCTGTTGGAAGATAAACCGTCGCCCCAGTCTGAGGTTCATAGTGCTCTGGAGGTTTTCATCAAGGATGTCTCTGTACATCCAGCTTTCCCTCGATCTTGACTAGTCTCCCAGTTCCTGCCGCTGAAAAACATCCCCACAGCATGATGCTGCCACCACCATGCTTCACTGTAGGGATGGTATTGGCCAGGTGATGAGCGGTGCCTGGTTTACTACAGACATGACGCTTGCCATTCAGGCCAAAGTGTTCAATCTTTGTTTCATTAGACCAGAGAATTTTGTTTCTCATTGTCTGAGAGTCCTTCAGGTGCCTTTTGGCAAACTCTAGGCGGGCTGTCATTGTCTTTTACTGAGGAGGGTCTTTCTTCTGACTACTCTACCATATAGGCCTGATTGGTGGAGTCAATCAAGTTGTAGAAACAACTCATCTCAAGGATGATCAGTGGAAACAGGATGCACCTGAGCTGACAAAATGTGGAAAAAGTGAAGCGCAGTGAATACTTTCCGTATGCATTGTATATTAAAAAAAATAACATCAATTACACAAGAAAGGAAAATTTGCAGCCTCTTACTGAAAACAACTTATGTAAAACCCAAATTCTTTGTTTTCCAGATTCAGTGTGACATTTGTTTGAGGTGGTTCCACCACATGTGCATTCGAGGCACACCTTCCTGTGTGCTGATTGTAGTTCTGCATAGTGTGAAGTATTCACAAAATAAAACTCTTAAACACAAAATAAAACAGCCATCATTTTGGCAGGTCGAAAAATGAAGTGAAGTATTGACAAAATAAAACACTTGATGATAGGCCATCATCTGTACATTTTGGAGGGGGGATACTATAGCAGGTCGAAAATACGGTCTGAAAATATTCCACTATAACTTTTGACAGGTAAGAAGAAACTTGTCCATTTTCATCACTGTTGTTAGACATGAAGTAAAGCCTGATAATCACGAGCATACTGTAATCGAGTTTTTTCAGTAACGTTAGACATTCTCATACTCTTTCCCTCTGCTCTGCCTAATAACTCCTACCCTAGTCATGGTGAAAGAATGCTGTTCAACGCTGATTTTGATAATGCTTTATGTCCTGTTGTGCAGAGACCAGCCGACAGGACCAGCCCTTTCAGGAGGAGTGATCAGCTCTTCATTTCTTGGGCCATTTCTCTCCTTCATTTCTTCTCTACTCGATGTTTCAGAGAACCGGGGTTACGAACAGTACAATGTTGATTTCTAACTGCACGATTCCCTCAAGCAAAGAATGTATACTGACAAGAAGTGAAAGCAAATAAGATTCGTTCAAGAACCAAACATCAATATTAAGCACACACACACACTGTGAACACACATATAGAAATGGTCAGTGAGAGGTTAAATTATTTATTGTCTTACAGGGGACAACATTTGCATATTGTATAATTTACGGTCATTTATTAGGCTGCAGGAGGTGGTGGTGTGAAAATATTAATTACATGCAATATGGATAAGAGTTTATCTGACATGTATAGTATATAAGGATCAGTTGCTTTGATCGTGATTGATGATTGCATATCCAGTTATACAACCAGTTGAGACCTCAAATCATTTATTTTTTAACCCTGCAGATGGAGATAAAGTTATGAGATAATCCTCTTTGCCTAATTTTGAAACATTTATACAAATTGGACAGATTGGATAAATTTATACAAATTTATACAAGACAAACAGGCAAAATAGGCTTATTTCAATCTAAATCTTTCTTACCATTATGCACATAATTGAAACTGATCTCAGAAACCACTTGAAATTAATTAATAATCTCTCATGTTGCACACAGGATGTTAATTATTTGCCATTGTTTCTTCAATCCAGCCCAGGTAGTTGTGCACTTTAGTGTAGTAACCTTTAGAAACACGGCCACATATTTCTGGACCCCATGACACAATGCCCCTCACTTCGTAGGGCTGCTCTTTAGTTCCATAGCCCAACATGGGGAAGAATAGAGGGCCCCCACTGTCACCTTGACAACTGTCAACACGTTTAACCTCATCTCCAGCACAGAACATGTTATCAGTGACAAGCAGATCCCCAAAAACACACTGTTCAGAAGGATATTCCCGAATATGCCCATATTGTAAAATATCACTTTTTAAATTTCCCTCAAACCCACCAAAGCCTGATATTGTACCCATTTTTCCCTCCATTACAGGTTCAACTGTTTTGTTTGGCAGACACACTGGCCTGATGTTTGGGCCGAGTGGCACTCTAGCAGACATTTTGATCAGTGCGATGTCATTATTAAAGTTTTTTCGATGATCACCCGCAGGAATCCGCTGATAATTTGGGTGAATTATAATCTTCTTGGCCTCCATAGTGACTGAGTTTTTCTCCTGACTATTGATTATTCCTCCAAGCCAAGTCATGTTGGTGTTTTCAAGTCCATCTACCACATGAGCAGCTGTAAGAGCCCAGTAATCACTGATCAGAGATGCACCACCTCTGTGACTTTGCTGATGAAAGAGCTGCCAGGGAATCTGTCCTGATCTGGCTGCCTTCCCACCAAAGACTCTGCCACCATAAGAGACCTCTGTATTCATTCCACACACTAAAAAAAATGTAAAAAAGAAATAAAAATATGAACATAATGTAATGTAAAATACACTTAAATAACAATAGTACTGTCTGTTGACAAGCCACAATTATTACCAGGATAACAAGGAGGAATAACATCATTGTTGTTGACTTCTGTCCATTTTCGGTCTACTGCACACCTGTATGTTACTACACAAGTGAAAGAAAGAAAGCAAGGAAATGAGGTCATGATTAATCAATCACAAAGAATAAAGGTGGGTTTTGTATGGTATCTGACCTTTAGAAGTATCTTTAAACCTGTAGTATGGCTCATTGCAGTGATACTCTATGACCGAAAGATATTCATTGTTTTCTCCACTGATAAGGTCAAATTCTCCATTCAACAGTGGTTTTGGAGCTCCACAGTCAATAACTGTAATGTGGATGATACATAGGAATGAAATGATGAATGGATGCAATGTAGCCAAATGCAAAATCAGGTGTATACATGTATTTACTCACTCTTGCACTCCGGCAGTGTCAAATGCCATTGTCCATTACTCTGACATATGGACTTAAAACTTGAAATCTCTTCATCTCCCTTAAAGTAGGCAAAGGAAAATTCTTCATTAAGTCACCACCAAAAGCAGTGATTTTCAATCCTGTTCCTCGGGACCCACTGCTCTGTACATTTTGCATGTCTCCCTAATCTGACACACTCATTTGAGTTCATGGAGCTCTTTCCTAATGAGCTGATGATCTGAATCAGGTGTGTAAATTAGGGAGACATGCAAAATGTGCAGAGCTGTGGGTCCCCAGGAACAAGTTTGAAAACCACTGCTCTAAAGGAAGCCCATGTGTATAATCACTAATGCACTCTTAGGCCGTTCACACAAAATGCATTTTTGCATTGATTTTGGATAGATGTGTTTAAACATTGCATTCACATATTGTGTTTTTTGCAGCGTCTCGCACAAGAAACAGTGTTCAAAAAATGTGGTGTTCAAGTTAAAAAAGTTCAACTTTTAAAAAATATGTCTCTAGACCATTTTATCCCCACACTGCCCTGTGTGTCATGTTGAACCACAAAAACATTTTCTGTGTGAATGGCCCCTTACGGTTCTTGCTTTACTAACAGCATTATTGTAAACCTCACCATCATTAGCTTGTATCCCGGCTTACAGCGCACATGAATGTAGTCTCTGTAGAAGTATCGGGGAAAATTAGGAGTGACTGTTCCATTGCCGATGCTGCCTGGCTGTGGACACTGTACCCCTTTAAAAAAGATTTTCGTTTTCTTTAAAAAAGAAAATTGGACTAATGAAGATTAACACCACAGATATTTGAGGATTTAAAATATTACTGTTCTGCCATCTACTGTCCAGCCCCCCCACAAAAAAAAAGAGTGAGAAAGAAATATATATATATATATTTTTTATTTTTTTTATTTTTTTTTCTCACTCTGTGTTGTGTAACGTAAGCTCCACCCCTGGCTCTGTCCGTATCCATCGGTGTGATACTCCAGCTGGACAAAGTGAGTGTCCGTGTTCAGGACTCCAGGGCTTGTTCGTCCACAGTACTTTTGGGGCTCTTTTCCTTGGACAGATACCTGAGAAAGAATGAAAAGCAGCACAGAAATAAACCTAAAAATGAATACATTTGAAGATACAGTGCCCTCCACTAGAATTGGCACCCTTGGTAAATATGAGTAAAGGCGACTGTCAAAATAAATCTGCATTGTTTATCTTTTTTAACTTTCATCCAAAAAATTCAAAAAATTCAAACCTTTCATTGAAGTAAAACAACTGAAAGTTTGAAATAAATTATGAAATAAATGTTTTTCCCCAATGCATGTTGGCCACAATTATTGGCACCCCTAGAAATTCTTATGAGTAAAATATCTCTGAAGTATATTCCCATTCATATTTAAATTTTTTAGCACACCAGGGGGACTAGGAGCATGAAATTGTTCAGCCATGACTTCCTGTTCCACATAAAAAGTACCCCATGCCCACAGTTAAATGCTGTATCTTTAATGTTGTGGGCCTATTTTTCTGCCGAAGGTCCTGGACATCTTGTTCAGATATATGACATTGTGGATTTTAGCAAATACCAACAGATAAAAATTCTAAACCTGACTGCCTCTGTTAGAAGTCTTATAATGGGCCGTGGATCTTCCACCAGGACAATGATCCAAAACAAACATCAAAATCAACACAAAAATGTGTCACTGAGCACAAAATGTAGCTTCTGCCATGGCCGTCCCAGTTCCCTGACCTGAACCCGATAGAAAATGAGTGGGGTGAACTGAAGAGAAGAAGAACCAACATGGAGCTGGGAATCTGAAGGACATGGAGTGATTCTGGATGAAGGAATGGTCTCTGATCTCTTGTCAGGTGTTCTCCAAATTCATCAGGCATTATAGTAGAAAACCCAGAGCTGTTATCTTGGGAAAAGGACGTTGCAATAATTGGGTGCCAAGAACTGTGGCCAACATGAACTAGAGAAAAACATTTATTTCATAATGTGAGTTTCCCCCACTTTCAATTGATTTACTTCAATGAAAGGTTAGAATTTTGTGAATATTTTAAATTAAATAGCAAAAGGATAAACAATGCAGATGTATTTCACAGCCACTTTTGCTCGTATTTACCAAGGGTGCCAATATTAGTGGAGGGCACTGTAGATAGACAATTATAGCAAAGCATACTTGCAGCCAATGGAAGAGGCAGGACTCTCCTTGACTGTAGACCTGCTCTATGTGGAAGTTCTGGCTGAAGTTGAGAGTAATTATAAAGCCTGGCTGCACAGAGATGGTGTAGATGCAGTCCAGATCAAGCGGGGACATGTCTGGGAAACCAGGACTCGAGAGGGTCCCCTCTAATTCACTGTGCACCCCACCTCCACACTCCACTAACACAGGGAAGAAACACACCACTTGCTACAGGTTATCATTCTTTTCACCTGTATGTAAACTATGATAGTATACTATGATAGTTTTTGCTAACATTTTGTTGATATTTTGAATTAGCTTTTACTTTTATATTGCTTTTGTTTATAATTAACATAAACTGTGTGCTGGAAATATAAAGATCATAGCGCCTGGGATTTTATTAATGAATACACTCACAGACGCAGGTGCGTTGGTCAGGCCGTAACGTGTAACCGTGGTAACAGGCACACAGGTAGGAACCGAGGGTGTTGAGGCATATCTGTGAACATGGTGGACCATTTTCCACACTGGAAGAGGAACACTCATCTATGTCTAAGGGAACAGGTATAGGAGCATTAAATGATGTATTACTACAGCACTGAATTATTTAATTATGTTTAATTAAATAACATCATATGACACAATCAACAGTACTGCTGTTCCAATATTCAACATATTGCTTTTATACAACAGTTAAATAAACAAGAAATAAATATTTATCAGCTTCAATTTTAGACACAATATTTTGGACCAGTTAGTGTGTCAAGTTTTGTTGCGTCAATGAAAATAGTTCCAAACAAAGCCAATGAATAATTGATTCCGAGTCACAGAGCAACACACCACAGTGGAATCAGTGTTTTTAAATAAAACGGTTGAGCGAATGATTCAATGACTTGCTTATAAAGACAGTCACTTGTCTGCACCAACTATGGTGTATTGATGTATACCATAGATAGTATCAGTTTCCTTCCAAAAGTTGTGAATTTGTCTTATTGAATTTAACTTTCAAAACATTGGCGAAACAAATTGGCCTATCAGAAAGCCCCGCCCCCCTTAGTTACTGTTGCTCCCTCTGACAAACAAACGGAATTGCTCACTGTCTTACAAAGACAGCTGCAGTGTGAAAACTTTGTCCCATGATGTTTTTGCACAATTTTGGACACAGAAGGCCACCAAATGGGAATTAAATATTCCATGGAGGGATTTATAAAATATTTATAAATAAATACGGTGGGTAACTCGAAGCGAGGGTTTACAGATCACAATGCAAGCGGGATAAATCTCATATTATGGTCAGTCACCATGATCGCGGATGACAACATGCAGGATCAACACTGTTCATGTATCGCACACGCAGGGTATGATTAAATTAATGTACATTTAACCAGTTTAATATGGAGAGGCACTGAAATGTAGACCTTCGTTTAGGTGTTTTTGACCTAAACTGTAACTTACAAGACATGAGAACAATCCGCTATTTAGGTTTGTACGTTAGCATGGACTCACTAACTTTAAGGTTAGCTAGTTTTAGCCAGAGATACCTTGCTAAAGCACAAGATATCATTAACGTTCTGCTTGAGCATATGAAAATTGTAACTTAATGAGTGTATGACAACCAGAAAATGAACGTTTTTGTCTTCATTTGTATGGGGGTTGAATAGTTAAGGACATTTTGCTCTGTTTTGTTTGGATTCAAGAAATGTAATAAAATAAATTATATTGCCCATCCTCTCAGGATACATGGAATCAGTGTTACAAGTACCCCAGGCACATCAGTGTTCCATTTTTGAAGCATTAACCCCATAAAAATGATGTGAGCTTCGGATCTTGTTTCTCTATGGCGCTGAAACCTGTCCGAGTTCCGCTCCCCGTGCAACCGATACTCGACTGCCATTGGCTAGTCTGCGTTCGAGGGGAGGGGCTTACCGCTAGGGCAATTGCGAATAAAGCACATTTTCCATTCCAAGAGAAGAAAACGGTCGCTTCCTGTGAAACTGGCACAAAATATATACATTGAATGTAGAAGTTGCTGCAACTGGTAAAGCCACTGTGGTTCTTTATTCCTACATAATAAATTAGTAGCACCTCAGATGTGCAATGTTTGGGAATGCAGTTTATTCAGTTTTGTGTATATCTTCTTATAGGATTAAAAAAAGATCATAACTGTGCTTTAGCATTTCTATTCAGTGTTTTTCCCCCCTCTGTATCCCAAAAATGGATGGAAAAATAGCTACAATTACTGGAAATTCCCTACTTTTAAAACACAAACAGGCCTGTATGGAGTGCACAAACACAGGCAAGTGAAGTGATACACTGCACTCTTGGAACACCACTCAAATTTCAAGAACTGCTGTGTAATAGAGCTGTTTTACATGCTTATAAAATATTAGGAGAAGTAACCATACTACTAAACTGTTTTGTTTGTAATATGCTTCAAACATGACTCACCAACAGCCTGGTAGAATGCAGTGAATCCCAAGTGTGACTCGTGATTTGAGTCATCTGTTAGAAAAACCAGCTGCAGACTGTTACCAGGAGCCGAGATCGGCTTGTCTCCTGGGTGAAACCTGTCTGTGGAATTCTGGCCACAAAACTTCCCCAGAACCATCTTATCAGACACCACCTGCACATAAAAAAAACAAAAAACTTTTTGTTCGTTAAATGTAAGTAGTTGTTTTTTTTCCAAGCAATCAGCAGCAGACAGTGAGCTGATCATAGCCTATGTTTGATCAATTTAGCCTTCTCAAATCATCACGACTTGCCTAAAATACAATCTATAGATATAAACAGTTCAAGCATATCACAATGTTAGTTTAAATGTTTGAACTATATAAATGTGTGCTAGGTGCATGTCTAATCGTTTGTGTGAAGAGTGGAAGCTGAAGTGCACTTTGCAGGACATGGAGGCACCAGAGCGGTGACTTTTTATTTCTTGATAGTGGAAATAACTTAAAATACGCCGTAATTTTTGCTCATAAAAGTAAGAGTAATATATCATTCGGAACTTTAAAGGGTCTACTTTTATTTGTGTGCATTCACAATATCAACAAAACGTTGTGCTTTTATAAAATAAATAGGAAAACCGAGGATGCACTTGCTGTCTCGTCTTGAATAGGAGCGCTTCACAATGCTGAACCGAAACTCAACGAATTGAGTCACAAATATGATAAATATAGCTATAGAAAGCTTTAAATTGCTACTTTAAAATTAAATAATTCATAATTCGTCCTCATTGGACGTGCATTTAGAGAGAAATGCATCTTTACGGATTACATAATGAAAGAGTTTTTGTTTACGATTTGAAATAATTCAATTTTACGATTTGTTTACGATTTGAAATAATTCAAATCGTAAACAAAAACTCTTTCATTATGTAATCCGTAAAGATGCATTTCTCTCTAAATGCACGTCCAATGAGGAGATGGCCAGTCATTTTTCATCACCGTCTAAAATATAAAAATAAGGAAAAGCCTAAAACAGGCCCGAGATTATATTTTTTTCTGATTTTTATGTTGCTCTGCTCTGAATTCCTTAAAATTTAAAGGATTTTCTGCAACGCAATTTTGTCTGATATATGAATTATTTACTAGCCCATTTTTTAATCCATCCAGCAAATGCTTTAAAAACAGCTTTAAAAAATACTTTATTGCATTCCAGATGATTTTAAAGAACTTTCCACTATAAATTCTAGGGTAGCTTGAATGTAAAACATTGTCATGAATTCGTTGTATTCCCATTTGTAAAATAGGCTACAAATTAATTGTTGTAGTCTAACCCGATCTCATGATCTCAAGTGCGTGTAGCACGATTTTCTCTTTCTATTTGACATAATGTTTATAAGCAGAAATTGACTTTGGCATGCAAAAGACTGATACATTCATGGCATGGCTGGTTCAGTCGACAGAAATACGGGACACACGGGCCTATAATTACTGCTGAAATGTTTGCGGGGCAAATCTCAGGTCAGTCTGAGCGCTCATGGTATACACAGTGCGTACAGCCGTACACCTGCAGGTGCCACTGGTACGAGGTATGGATTGTGCAACTCAAATAAGGTCACAGCACTCGAGCATTGTGTATGAAAACATCCACATGACACAAGTTCTAAGATGAAGCATCACTAACAGTGACAGAATCGTAGTAACAGTCTGGAGAGGACTCAATGTCCAGGTGATTGAACGTCAGCTGGAGCTGGTAGCCTTGCGGCACCTCCAGGTCCCATTGTTTCTGGAGATTTGCTGGATAGGGTTGAGGGTACTGTGGAGAAGACACCTCCCCAAACATGGCTGGCTCACACTCGCACACATTCACACATGCCCACAGCAGGCTGAATCAGTGTTTCAGTAGAAAACAGAAAAAGATAAAAATCAATCGTGTTGTTGGAATAATTTAGTTAATTTACTAAATACAAGTTATAACATTGTTATAAAGCGTTGACATCCACCAATGACTCTTATTAAAGTAATCACACAATTTCCATTCTATTTTGTAATATATGCAAATTTGAAGATAATATCTAAAAACAACTTACCAGATTATTAGATGTACTCTATCCATAACAAACATGCAGATGTCAGTATCCGTTTGACTACACTGTTAATGCAGTCATGAGGTTTTCTTGCGATAAAGAGAACAAGAGTCTAAAAGTCATCAAAAAAAGTAAACTTGTTTGATTTGGCTATGGCAGAAGAAAGAGAGAGAGATGTGTCTACTTTTCCCGTAAACCATGCATTTTCAACCTGTTTACTCAAACAGTAAGGGTTAAAGTCTACAGAGATCATTTTCATGCATCTTTTCTTTACAGATTGTTAGATGTTTCAAGTCTTGTGAGACACAAGGAAGGTGTTTCTAAAGGAGTTTTGACATAATAAATCATAATTTATAAATCTTCGCTGTTTGAGATTGGATGCAACAGAGGTAGAAAACCTTTAAAAGTCACAACAAAAGCCAGGTTTGTTTGATTTGGCTGAAGAGGAATACTAATCTAGAACACCAATCTGGCACCACTGCAAGGCATGAAAAAAAGAAAAAGAAAAAAGAGATATGGCAGGCTGGGCAGCCCATGAGCACTTTACCTGCTTTATTACCTATGAAATTAATGTAATGTTACTAACATTGGACAAAAAAAGGCCTTGCCAGAACATTTTTTTATAAAATAGGTAATAAGAGGCTGAAATTCTTTACTTGTGAAAATAGTTTTATTGGTGAGAATAAAACAACTTCATATACAAAATTCTGAATTATTCATGGAAATAGCAGATGCGTATATGTTGATCAGATACAGCAGAGAGGAACTTTTTATTGGTGTGTATTACAATTAACAACTGGAGTATTTTGGTGATTTGATGTTAGTTTTTTTCCATGGTTTGCTTGATCCAATCCAGGTAGTTTTGGACTTTAGTATAGTAGCCCTTATAACTTTTATTCCCACATCCAGAAGGACCCCATGATACAATGCCTGTAAGACGATAGGGCTTGTCTGGAGACCCATAGCCCAGAAAAGGAGAAAACAAAGGACCTCCACTGTCACCTTGACAACTGTCTACTTCGTCTCCTCCAGCACAGATCATGTTATCAGTGGCAGACAAACCCACTGAATCACATTTATCAAGTGGATATATCTGGACATGTCCATAAAGCAGACGTCTACTAACTGTTTCTTTTTTAAACATTCCAAAACCTGAGACTGTGCCATCCTTCACAGGTTCATCTGTTTCCTTTGGCAGACACACTGGCCTAATGTTTGGACCTAGAGACACCCTTTTAGACATTTTGATCAGCGCAATGTCATGATCATAGTTTGTTTGTTTGTTCGTCAGTCCTACTCTGTTATATTTTGGATGAATGATTATTTTTTCTGTCTCAATAGTGACTGGGTCTGTGTCCTGACCATTAACTGTTCCCCCTAACCAATTCATGGTCATGTTTTCATGTCCATCCACTACATGAGCAGCTGTTACAACCCAGTAATCACTGATCAGTGATGCGCCACCTCTGGGAAGTCGCCTATGAAAGAGCTGCCAGGGAATCTGCTTAATTGATGCTGGCTTCCCACCAAAGACTCTGCCACTAAAAGAGGCCTCTGTATTAATTCCACACACTAAAAGAGAGAGAGATAAAAAGAAATAAGAAATATATGAAAAGGAGATTTGGAAGATAAAGCATATCTGGGTTTATAGGTGTATTCAGATTGACTGAGTACCTGGTTCACATTTAGGCAAATCGTCTGTTAATTTTTGACCACTCTCAGACTCCCAGTTACCCTCAGCATTACAGGTAAAATTATCTGAGGAAAGAGAAGGTAGTAAAAAAATATAGAACTAATTAGTATTTTCTTAAGAATTAGGTAGTGCACATAAACCATACACATCTCACCATTTTTATCCAGTTGATAATATTCATTTGCACACTTAAGACTGATCTGGTTCAGATAAGTTGTTGGAGGATCTTTATCTGATAGCTCCGTTAATTCAGGAAGATCCGGAATGCCGCAATCCACAGCTAATGAAGAAAACAAGAAGAGTGTTTTTTTCTTTTTTTAAAATGACACATGAACATTTTTCAGCTTCCTGCATTTTGAATGTCAAAAATAGTATGCTTCCAAAAAAATTGTATACCACAAGTTTGTGCTAAGTGTTGTGAGCTTGAAACATCACATTATGTCATTTACTGTATATAGAGAGATCGGCAGTGAAAACTGCCCATTTAATTCCAAGAGAGAGGGAGGAAAATGGTCAGGTAAAAATGAATTATGTCTTCCCATGTAAAAACACAACTCAAATCAAGACAAGAAGGCATTATAAGAAGACATTTTCTCACGTTCACAGGGAATAACAGGACTCCACTGTCCATTCTTCTGGCATGTGGCCTTATACTCAACCTCAGCCGATTCCTTCTATGGGACATTTCATGCTAAATGTGAGTTTCAATGATTAAAAAAGGTTTGACTCATAAACTACAGTATAAAGTACATGCTGGTATATAATGCCGACTGATATCAGCAAAAACTCAGCATACTATCCAAATTTTAAATATTTATTTAAAATAATTTCATAACATAATAATATTCTATTAATTATTATGAATTTAATTAAATTATATTTCTTTATCTATCTTAATCAATTTTATATTAATAAAATGAGTTACTAATTTATACTAATAAAATATTTATAAAATATAATTTCAACTAATAAAATTGGTTACTAATGTATACTAATAAAAAATGTACTACTTTACTAATACATTTTATATTGACAATTTTAATTGATATTTTCTAAAATGTTTCTCAGCAAACCCATAACTTAAATCTGTGGCTCTTCAGCCTGAGAATGTAAAATCAATCAGCCTGAAATACTTACTGATTTCAATACATGTCCTTTGTCACATTTCACTATAACTTCACTGCCTATGGAATATTCCGGATGCTGTGGGTCCAAACTAGATTTTGGTGTCACAGGTCCAGTACATTTCATCTCTGTCAGAAAGCAAATAAACAACAACATAACATGTGAGGAAACAATTCTCAGCACTTTTCAATCAACAATCAATATTCAGATCAGCGATCCTTCAAATGAGTTTTTCAATGGCAGATTCTCAGATCATGTGGTGCCACCAAATCTGAACATGCAGTATATTGTTGTTTAGTTTTAAAGATGGGGGGCAGCAGGCACACCTCTTGTTTCGTAATAGAGGCTAAACCCTCGGTTTGCTCCTTTATGGTCTGTCCTGAAGATAATCTCAACACGTTGAGACCCTGTGACCACGGACGAAGGGACATCCCTTTCACAAAATGTCTCAACGGCACCAGAGAGAGTTTTTATCTAGGAGGAATGTATATGGAAAGAGAGAAGAGGTCAATGAGGAGAAATACAAAAAGAAAAACAAGATCGGTTCAAATATTTTACTAAACTTGTTGCATACAGTTAACGAGTCGATGCACTCTCCATTCTCTTTCTTCTCCACATCAAACACCCCCATGAATGTCAGCTCAAACTGCAGACCCTCTTCTACGGCCAGAATGTAAGAACACACAGAGTTTTCTGGGTACGGCCCAGGCCACTCAGGTGACATCAACACACCTTCTCGTGAGCCTGTGCGATCTTCACTGCAGCTAACTGACATAAAGAGAGAAAACAAAACCTTGTCAGACACTGTCTTGATTTATACTGTATAAACACTAACAGAATGAACAATCACATTATTATTATAAGCGCATGCTGCAGTCATGTCATTTGCCATGTTAAATGCTCAAGCTCTTGGATTCAGGTTGGCTTTCAATGTTTTAATCACTCATCACTTAGAGAAAAATTTATTCTGAAAGTGATTCTAACGATATAGTTTCTCTGTGGAGATCCCTATTCTCTTAGAATTACAATGATTATTAAAACTTAATAGTTATAGTCTATGGTGTGAATGGCCCTTTAGTCTTTAGTCTGCTATGCTGATTGTTTGGCACATTTTAATCTTTTTCTTAGTGAAAGCATATACAAATTATGGAATTATTTTATTTCAAATGACTATTTCATGTCCATGTAGTCATTTACTTGCTAAGTAGCTATGTAATATGTGGAATAATAATTTTTTTTAATTTATTTGTAATATTGACTGGCTGGCCGCATTCCTTACATAATTAACTGAACTGAATCGACATGACATGTCTCAAAATCTCATTCATTACCTTGGCAAGTGTGCTTATCAGAGTCAAGGATGTAACCTGGTCGGCAGAAACAGCGATAACCTCCAATGTAGTTATTGCAGAGTTGGGTGCACTCATTTTCAGGGTCCATACACTCATTAACATCTAAAAGTAAGAAAGATTTGAGGTTAAAACTCAGATCAGCAATAACTGATAACACTCACAGCGACCCACAGATAATCTCATATGCTTTCGGCCCTGTAGTCAATGTATTACTCATCATCATGTTTCGCACCCTGTATGGTGTAAAAGCCTCGAAATCCAGTGTGTCTCTCAGTGTTCGAGTAGTCTGCAAGAAATGAAACAGAGAGACAACCACCAGATGAAGAGTGGAGGAAAGGGTTGACAGACGCCTGCAGCTCCTTCATGGACTTCCGTCCACATAGAGTGAAAAGAAGCACCTCATCTGCAAATAACTGGAGAAAAATAGTTGTCACTTACAAATACACAAATCTAAATAATCTATGTAAAATATACACTGTAGTAGATCTTTTCACACAAACACTCTCTTTAGAGGAACAGTTCACCCCGAAATGAAAATTTGCTGAATATTTACTCACCCTCAGGCCATCCAAGATGTAGGTGAGTTTGTTTTTTAATCAGAACAGATTTGGAGAAATATAGCATTGCATCACTTGCTCACCATTGGAGTGAATGGGTGCCGTCAGAATGAAAATCCAAACAGCTGCTAAAAACATCACAATAGTCCATAAGTAATCCACACGACTTCCATCTTGTGAAGGCGAGAAAGCTGTGCATTTGTAATAAACAAATCTATAAAGATGTTTTTAACTTCAAACCATTGCTTTCAGCTAAAATATGAGTCCTATCCATAATATTGCCTACTCCAGTGGAAAATTTACCTTTTCTGAATCAGGAGTGAAATGCACACATCAAGCATCATTTACAAGCAAAAACAGTCCAAAACTGTGGATTTTTATGTGAGAGGACAACAGGGGATGGATATTTTCACTAGGGGAAGCAATATTATGGATTATGGAGTATTTTGGCCAGAAGCAACAATGTAAAAATAAACCGCCTTAATGACAGAATTGTTTCATACAATCATGTACCTTTTTGCTTCACATGATGTTAACTGATGGGCTGGATTCGTGTCGATTATTTGTGGATTATTGCAATGTTTTTATCAGTTTTTTGAACTCTCATTCTGACGGCACCTATTCACTGCAGAAGTGAGAAAATGATGTAATGCTAAATTTCTCCAAATCTGTTCCAATGAAGAAACAAACTCGTCTACATATTGGATGGCCTTTTCATTTCTGGGTAAACTATTCCTTTAACATAAAACTGAACTTCTAAGTGCACAAGGATACAATTTACATTTTGTACACACACCTTCAAGGCATCGTCCTCACACTCAAAGCTTTCTTCTAGGTCCAAATGTATGAGAGTGAGTGTGATTTTGTGTCCGGTCGGAGCACACTTTTTCCAAGTCAGGCTGGAATGGGGGTCATACCCTTGTGGATGTCCAGGTGACTGCACCCATCCAGCCAATGACACTGACCCACACACGGGAAAGAGAAGGACAATAACACTGGACAGGAGGGGAAAAGTCAGGAAAATCATAACAGTAAACAAGGGAGAAAATAGTAGGGAAAAAAATAGTAAAGTAGAAAAGACAGGGATAGACATAAAGAAAAGGAAGCATGCAGTGATAGATAGATAGATAGATAGATAGATAGATAGATAGATAGATAGATAGATAGATAGATAGATAGATAGATAGATAGATAGATAGATAGATAGATAGAAAGAAAGAAATGACAATCAAACTTATAATCCATGCAATATTTTGTATTTTGAAAAATACAATGTAGAGAAATACATACATACCAAAAAACGATCATGATGAGAAGTGTTAAAACACAGCCCACTTTCTCCTTCTGAGCTTTCACTTTCATGCTCTGTGTGAAACGCATCATCATGTCCAGCCCTCTTTTCCCCTAAAAATCTGTCAACATACTTAAACTGAATGTTTCCCAACATCTGTCAGTGGGCGTTCACCTTGAACTGATGTGAACTGGAGGAGGAACATGTAGTGACTGCTCCAGACAGACTGTTGTGGGGATATACATCACATTAACATTAATTATGCATTCATTTAAAGCATATTCAGTTCATGTTCAGTTCATTCATAAAATTATTATGTACAGTGGCCCAAAAAAGTATATTGGACTTTTCATTGTAATTTGAGTTCACAATTTTAAATAAATAAATAAGTAAAAGTCAACATCTTTACTAATACTAACACTATTTCATTTAACTGAAAACTTTTGCATATGAGCCAGAAACACTGGCTACAATGCTGAAACCCATGGATGAGCTTTGACCGGACAGAGAGTAAGTACGCCGCCTGGTGTCAGAAATGAAAAAGAGAAGAAAGTGAGGGGTGGAGACATAAAAGAGGAAGAGAAAATGAGTCAAATATAGATAAAATGGGGAAGGGAGAGAGTGAGAGGGAGAGACGAGAGCAGGTTTAGAGGGGAAAGAGAGAGATGGGGGCACGGAGGAAGACAAGGTTTTTTGTATTTTTTTTTTTTTTGGGATGTTTTCCAACCACTATTTAATATACCATAATAACCACACAAAAACAGGTCAAACAATGTCATTATACACATTACATTTAACATTTTCTCTAATGCAGCAGTACATATACCAATTACATTACATGACCATTGCCAATAAATTCCACAAATTATGCTATATTACCAATCATATATTTACCTACAAATGAGCTAAGTAAGCTATAAGTCACCAGACAAAGGAAGTAAAACAGAAAGCTTTAACACAAAACTAAGGAAGTAAAATTGCTCACTATTACAGTGTTGGCCATGAATCCCACTTCTGTTGTTGTTGCGAACCTTAAGTTTTGGCTTTTTTTTTTTTAAACTGGGGTCCAGGGACTCGAAAGGGGACACAAGATGTGCTAAAATAAAATAAAATCCTTGAATTTGACATTATTACAATTTTAATCTCCTTTCTAAAGGCTCTTTAAAAATCATGAGCTAAATCACAGTTATTTTATTGTTTTGACAGCCATTGTTTTATGTTTCTAACTTGTAGGTAGAAAAATGATACAGTGTTAACTTATTAAAAAGTAAATATTGCCTAAATGCTATTTTACACAGGTATGTAGGCTGTAAAAATATATACAGTTTTAGGAAGGGTTCCTATTTGGGGTTCCATGCCATCAAAAAGGTTGAAAACCCTGATCTACAGTATGCAGTATACATCAGATAACATAACCATTCAAAAATAGTGGATCTTTATAACACCAGTAGTTCTTATGAATATGCTTTGGGAAACTGATTAATGATGAGTTTGTTTACATCACAAGGGTGATTAAAACACCTAAATGTATACAGTTTTTGTTTAGTGTCTGTTACATCGACATCGTATTGTAGCGCACAGACTTTATAATCATGGGGAAATTGCTGTTATTTGTTTTGCACCGGCAATGATCGTGTTATCGCGGGGAGTTCAGGACCCGGAAGGGAGAGACGAGGGAGTTAATTAGGCTGGTGAGTCTGTAAAACAGTGGTTCTGCGTTCTAATAAAACGAGCATACACGGAGCGTCTTTTGTCTGTCATTCCTCAGTCATTACAATATTTTATCTTAGCTATATGTTGGAGATGAGATGAATATTGTGAGGAAAGACCTTATTTTCATAAACTATAGAATAAAATATTGCATACTACTGATATGTAGAGGGTTCTGTGTCCCAGCCAGCACTCGCATCAGAAATTACAGTAAAGAAATGAAACTACACTGTTAACAGTTCTGACCAAATGAGGAAAAGAGTAGGAACAAACACATACACATTCTCACCGTGATGGTATTGCAGTGTCTTCCACAAAGCTGTCTGTGGGTTTTGAAGTCAGACCTCACTTTTTTTTTTTCCTGATATTTAGGTCACACTGTGTGATTCAGTGCAAGTAGCAACAGATATTTGCAGATACATTTTGCTAAAACATTCCAGCCCCAGTTCAGAAAGAAGAGTTATAATATTATTCAGAAATCTTATTAAAACAAAATAAAAGTTTAAGCATAAAACACTTCATGGCAGTAGCTTTTGCTAACATAATACACTTCCTCACTTGTACAGTTGGTTTTAGAGAACTGCCTAATTATACCTTTGGCAGCCCAGCAATAACTGAAGCAGCTGTTTTAGTGGATGTCCTGAATAATGTTGACTGCTGTAATCTAATCACACAATAACTTCTCAATAAACTGAGGTCTCATGTTGACACTATTGTCTCTGTGTGCCTCCGGGGTTTATTGCTGCATGAACAGGAAGGAAGGCAAGAGAATGCAAGCTCAAGTGCAGAGGGTGGATAGAGGTAGCGGGGCTTTCCAGCGCAGAGGGCAGAAAAAGAGTAACAGAGGGGGTTAAGATTGGGTGACGTAAAAGGATACAGAAAGGAAAGAAAAAAATGATTCCCCTACCTGCAGCGGTTGAACTGAGACACCCCACAAAAAGACAGAGCAAGCAAGCGTGATAGACAGACAGAAAGAAAAGAGAAGACGTCAACTGACGCAATAGCTTGGGTCGGCATGACCAAATAATCAATTCCTTGGTAACTAACGTGAACGGATCAAGACATCACTTCCATAATCGGTGTTAAGGGGTGTACAAGTCAACAGACTTCATATGACTGCACAAAACTGTTCACACTGAAAGGACCGAATCGAGAAAACATTGAACGTAGCCAAGATGGGAGATCTGAAATGCGACAAATGTCCAAAAGGTGGGATTTCTATACTGTATCAATACTGTAAAACAGCTGATTTAAAAAGTTGTCAGAATCTTTTTATATATATAATATAATGGGAATGTTAACTTTTTTAATTACAGTGTTTAATGTATTGTTTCACTTATTGTTGGTCAAAATACTTTGAGCAGCTTTATGAAAGCGGTTCACAAACCATTGTGTGAGAATAAACGATCAAGATTGATCTTCTGCTTTTTATTACTGCGACATGATTTGAAGTTCATTTCCATTTGCCTGTGTTTTGTGCTAATTTAGAGACATAGCTTGCCATTCGGTTGACTGTAAGGCACAGGGTAATATTTTTACTCATCACATTGTTTTTATCAATGTGAAATCAGCCCACTAGAGACTCTGGCGTAGGCCAGGAAATCCTGTACTGTAACACTGCTAACAACTGAGTTTTTGATGGTTCCTGGAATTTACGCATATACATAACACAGGACATTCTGTATTAATTTGAAATAATTACACATAAGGTGGACTAATAAGTATGTATTCACCACATTATATAACAAAACAGCATTTAATCAATGAACCATAGCTCAGGGGCACCTTTCCATCGAAATATTTCACAATTAGCTTATGTTTTAAACTTTAAAACTGTATATAATTCAAACGAAGCCAAAAGGCATTTAAACACTTTTTGGCTATACAGACTTTAGTGGGTAGAGGATGTTCATAGTTAATGTGCTGAACTACAACTATGGTTATTCTGGTAGGACACCTGTGTGAACTTGAGGAGAACTGACTTCATACTGTACATGCATGAAAAATTATCATTTGAGAAGTTTCATTTGTTTGCAGTTACCACTTGGTTTGATGTTGTTGTTGTTTTTGTAATCTACTGCGATGAAATCCATACAAATAATAATTAAAAAAAAAAATATAGGCCTATATATAAAAAATAAATAACTAAAATAATAAAACAATATTCTGTCATCACTTACTCACCCTCATTTTTTCCCAAAGAAGTATGGAATTCTTTCTTCTAGAAAACACAAAAGAAAACATTGAATAATGCTTTATTGTGTTCTTGCTACGGAAAGCCATTGTTTTCAACCATACTGAATATCAATTTATGGGCAAGCAAACACTTTTCTTGTCTTCAGTGTTTTACAGCAACATGATTTGAAGTAAATTTACATTCAATTTGTCTTGGGTTATGTGGTAATTTAGTGACACTTATCAAATTATCATACAATTGACTGTTAGGTAAAATAAATTTTTAAGAATCATTGTGTGTGTGTGTGTGTGTGTGTGTGTGTGTGTGTGTGTGTGTGTGTGTGTGTGTGTGTACTGGTATATATGGTTTACGAGGACACAAATGTGTATAATGACATGGGTACTTCAACATAAACATGGTTTATGAGGACACGTGTCCCGTGTCCCCGTAAAACAAACATACTAAACGGTGTTTTATGAAATTCAAAAATTGCCAGTAGTTTCCTGTAAGGGGTAGGTTTAGGTGTAGGGTTGGTGTAGGGCAATATAAAATATGGTTTGTACAGTATAAAAACCATTACGCCTATGTAAAAGTCCCCGTAAACCACAAATTCAAATATGTGTGTGTGTGTATATATATATATATGGTTTTTAAGTCATATGCAAGCAACTTCTGTCAACAAATTACTATTTTTGTGTGCTTTTAAATATGTACACTATATTGCCAAACGTATTGGGACACCCTTCTAATGAACAGGTTTGACTACTTTAGTCATTTCCATGAGTACAAATCTTAATGTTTAAGCATATAATGATATTCTAGGGAACTGTGTGCAAGTCATTGGTAGTTGGTGATAGGTTTTTGGCTCGAGGTCTGCATTTAAAGTCACGCCAGAGGTGTTCAGCTGGCTTTCTGCAGACCAATCAAGTTCTTCCACACTGACTCAATCAATCATTTCTTTTTGAACCTTGCCTTATACACAGAGGCATTGTCATGTTAAAATAGAAAAGGGTCCTGTCCAAAGTGTCGCTATAAAATTAGAAGCACACAATTCCCTAGAATATCATTACATGCTTAAACATTAAGATTTGTACTCTTGGAAATTACTAGAGTAGTCAAACCTGTTCATTAGAAGGGGGTGTCCCAATACTTTTGGCAATATAGTGTAGATCATAAATACAAAATTTTTGTGTGCTTGTGAATTCTTGTGAAAAAACTGAGCTCTCTTTCTTTCTCAGGAAAATATATGGTTTCCAGCTGCAATGCCACATCGAATACAGTGTGTAAAACCTGTCCACGACGCACATTTATTGATCAGGAAAACAACCTGAGCCAGTGTCGAGCCTGCAGGGCGTGCTCCAGCAGTAAGTTTCCATTCACTCACTCTAGTTTTTATAACTAATAATACCAACTGCCTTTTCAACAAGTAATGTTTGGGTATGTGTGTGACAGCCAGCAACATGGAGATGGTAAAGGAGTGTGAGGAAGACAAAAACACAGAGTGCAGGTGTAAGCCGGGATACTACTGTACACACGTGAGTGAATCTCACTGCGATAACTGCAGTCCGGTCTTCACGTGTCCTCCAGGGAAAGGAGTTGCCTTTCGTCGTAAGTAATCAACATTTGTTTTTCAAAATGTTTGATGCCTTAGTGCATCTCCAAATATGACAATCCTTCAAATATTTTAAATTGAAATATAAAGAAATCTACTTATTTAAGTCTCAGTTATTCTGTGAAAAATTAAACTATTATAAATAAATATATCATATGATCAGTGTTTGGGAGTAACATGTAACAGCGCTACGTAATTTAATTACAAAATAAATGTAAGTGTAATCTGTTAGTTACTGAGAAAAAATATGTAATTAAATTACAGTTACTTATGAAATTGTTAACAATTACAAAGGGAGTTACATCTGAATAGTTTCTCTCTCTCTCACTCACACACACACACACACACAGATTTCTTTCCCAATTGGCATTGGCTGCTCTGCATTGACACCAGTGTTTCACAGAATAGGACACATGCTTGTTCGATAACTGTTTTATTTCATATCTGGGTTTATATATATGCTTTATTTT
Source organism: Onychostoma macrolepis (assembly GCF_012432095.1). NCBI lineage: Eukaryota > Metazoa > Chordata > Actinopteri > Cypriniformes > Cyprinidae > Onychostoma > Onychostoma macrolepis. The sequence goes on along the minus strand of NC_081170.1, from coordinate 13,455,976 downwards.
TTTTAAATGAACTGTTTTTCCAAGGCATTGTTAGATGCCATTGCTTCCTGTCATAGCTACGGAAAGATTTGATTTAAAAAAGTATCATAGCTATTAAACTATTTCTTGTTATGATTTTAAATCTGTATTCAACCTCGGAATGATCTCAAAGTAAAAAGAGGTGCTAAAGTCTGATTTTGTGGTGGCTGAGCTTTAAAATGAAATTATTAAAATCTTAATTCAAGTGATGAAATACGAGTGAATACGAAAATATAAAATACAAGCTATGCATTACTTGCAGAGACTCTCACGTTTGGTACATTAATACTACATAGAGTCATATCTCAAATGTGACTTTTGAAATTACTGGGCATTTTTAAAAACCTGACAGTTGCTACATAAGGACTAAGATGACTGTTCATTTCACCAAGCACCTAAACTAAAGATGCTTTTATTATAGTCTTTATTTAGTGGCTTATTAGCAAAGTACATTGTAAAACAAAACTACCACACACTTTCTTCAGTTCATCTACATATCCTTCAATATGTCTTAATAAGCTGGTTCAAAGACTATGGGAAGGGAAAATGAACCTAACTGAACTCAATCATGTCATGAAACATGTGAGCATAACACTACACTTTGCCACACAATCTGTGACTTATATATTCACACTTGAATAATCAGTTGAGTTTGCATTGAAGCATGGATATACTGTTAGAAGATCTGCAATGGTCTGAACTGCTTCCATAGTCTGTTTAGAGTGGAATATGTGGCAGAAGGACTGCTGAATAACTGAAGTTGTGTTGCAGACACGTTCCTGAAAAACACAGTGTGCAGTCCCTGCCTAGAGGGAACCTACAGCGATGTGGACGACTACGTTTCCGGCTGCAAAAATTATACAAGGTGAGAGTCAGTGTTATACATTGACAGTATACTGTAGCAATTTCACAATTGACAGAGTGACAGACTGACTTCTCACAAATTCACAGAACCCCCCCCCAGTGTATATATGACTAAAAAGACCTTTATATTGAGATAATCTCTTGCGAAACTATCACAAGCTTCTGACTCACATTAATTTTTCCAAGTCACACAACCTAAGATGTCTTGTCTTCTGCTTAACTACAAGGTGCATCATTTTAGACCTATAATGCCCTTTCTTATCCACCACCATCTGATTTAAACAAAAGACAGAGGAGGAATGCACAGCTTTTATGTATAACCATTACAGGTTTTACGTAAACGCGTCTATATATGCCATTCTCCTACACGAAATAAGGCCGCATTAATTCGCTTCCATTCAATAAAAGTGTAGACGTACATTGTGTGGGAGAGTGGGTGGGTATCGCTTCCTTTCTCAAACTCTCTGTGACATACCCATACATATTTCTTTCCTTTTTTCTACACGTACACAAAGCAATACACACATACAAAAACTAATATTATACACATACATCATAGTTTCCATGTAATTTTCTTTAGCTCAATAGAAATAAAACGTGACACAGTTTCCCTTCTGAAATCATTTGCCTCATCTGTCATTTTACAGTTGTGATGATCTGGGTCGACATGTGAAGGTTATTGGGACCAGCCAATCAGATGTTGTGTGTGGACAATTTAAAGCGTGTAAGTCTCTATACCTCTACTGGAAAAACTCTTATTTTATAGGAAATGTCACCATGTTCAATGTGTGTGTAAAAATGAGTTGGAAAAAATCCTTCCTACCAGACCTGGATAATGGGTAAACTCACTATTTCTCCTTTATTTCAGCTTGTTCTTGGCTGTTACCTGCTAGTCTGTGGGCAGGGATTGTGATTACTGCCGTGATTATATTTCTGATCCTGTTTATAATTTATTGGAGAAATAAATGTCAGTCAAAAACATTAGGTAAGTAAGTGTAATATATAAGTAAGTGCACTGTAACATATTAGGTCCCATCGCACTCACTAAACATGTACACGCATGTATTTTCACAAAGAGATCATGATTTATAAATCATTTCCCACCTAATATGTATACTACATTTACAATCAATTTTGACAGCACATATTTAGAGAGTGACAGGATTTAGAATAAATCCGAGAATCATCAACATAGATATATAATATTAAATATGAAAACACTGATATAAGACTGAATCGTGTTCTTAGAGACTGGTCACAAGCATTTCTGCTGAGTGGTCAAATAAGTCAAGCTGACTTCGTATCAGATCTGTAGGTTGTAGTTATAGATTGACTGTAATTGTCCTTGATGATGGGCGAGCAGAATTTTGCACTGACGTACATAAAAGGGTCATTTAGCAGTAACGCATGTTTGACTGATGGGAAACCGAACCCAAACTCTGTCTCTAACACTACTAGCATAGATGCATAATATGCTAATGCAGGTCACTGAGGGATAAACTGCTCTGAAATTTTTTGATATTTAAGATAATACATCTGCTGCTGTCACTGATTTCCAGCATCAGTGAGGATGTACACAAAGTGCTATGTTGTAGGCTTTGTCAGTAGCTTACTGCTTAGTGCACAAGATGCTTAAGATTAACTGTTGCTGGTAAACCACATCCTTTCAGTTCTACATACAAGCTCGCCGACATGTATCAGCGTGGTGTACAAACAGCACAACATTCTGTTAAAAATGATAAGACATCTGATGCCTGCTGGAAGTAAAATACAGACTACTGTAAATGACGTCCATCTCTCTCACATAAACATTTGTGACCCTGGACCACAAAAGCAGTCTTAAGTCGCTGGGGTATATTTGTAGCAATAGGCAAAAATACACTGTATGGGTCAAAATTATAGATTTTTCTTTTATGCCAAAAATCATTAGTATATTATGTAAAGATCATATTCCATGAAGATATTTTGCAAATTTACTACTGTAAATATATCAAAACGGTGTTTTTGATTAGTAATATGCATTGCTAAGAATTCATTTGGACAACTTTAAAGGTGATTTTCTCAATATTTTGATTTTTTTGCACCCTCAGATTCCAGATTTTCAAATAGTTGTATCTCGGCCAAATATTGTCCTATCATACATCAATGGAAAGCTTATTTATTCAGCTTTCAGATGATGTATAAATCTCAATTTCGAAAAATTGACACTTAAGACTGGTTTTGTGGTCCAGGGTCACATTTGTGGAACTATAACTATCAAACAAATTATTCAAATGTATCTGTTAAATGCAAATCTAAAGAACATTAAAAATATAAAACATACAAGAAATGTAATTTTATTTATGAGTCATAACTGACATTTTGTGTTCTCAGAGATTTCTTTAAGACACGTCTCGCCAGTGCTTCCTCCAGACATCCTGAAATACCCTGCAGACTGTGATGTGGAGAAGCATGCAGAACTCACACATTTAGGTAAAATTTTTAACTAGATACTGTATGTGTAAATGTAGCTCCAAACAGTTCAGTTTTGATTCTGCTCAATTCAATAACCGTGTAAAGTTAATCAATTATGAAACAAGTTCAATTCAGCTGAAGTAAAAACAGTAGTGCTTCTGAAAGCATCTCTAATATTGTGACCTGGAAATCTTTCAGATAACTTCACACAGCATTTTAGAACCTCACCAAACATTCCCACAGTACACATTAAATAGAGTCAGGAGAGTTTCGAAATAAGCCTTACCGTATTTTGTGATGACTTCAACTAGGCTATGGCTTTGCGTCACTGTGTAAATCATTACGAAGTTTCCTTTGACCTCTTCTGATCTTATCAACTCACAGACGAAGGGTACAAACCACATACATGTTGTCTTTCATTGCATGCCAATTAACCAAATAGGTTTAGCTGTTTTGGCCTCCCACGACTCCCACACTTTCCTCCTGCACTTAATTTGCAGCGGGTGATAAAGTCTTTGATGTCTCTGCCAAACATGGGGTCTGCAGCGCATACTGTTGTATAACCAGTCATATCGTGACAACAGGTAGAAGTTACGGTTTGTACAGTAATCAGCTTTTCTGGTTTTATCTAAAAAGATGCATTTACAAGAAACTGTTTGCACCTAACCTGGACCATTTTTAATATTTAAAGAGTTTTTTTATGCTTTTGAAACAGAAACGCTAAGAAAGACCAAGTATCTGATTTAAAATAACCTACAGTAAACAGTAAAATTTTGAAACATGTCAGAATTTAACTTTTCTTTTTGAATATATTTTAATAAAGCAATAAGCCCCAAGAAGCCTTGGTTTACAGCAATTTATAACAGTTAAGGGGCGTTGTTATAGGCACAATGCGAAGCAGAGTAACAACACAGACCAAATAAAGTGTAATGATATTAACTTAATAAAAACATTCAATGTAGTTCAACCGTTTACACTAGTGCGTTTTCGTTTTAAAACGGGGTACAACCCCGGCGTTTCAGAAACGATCTCGGTTTACACTACACAATCGAAAACGCATGCCACGTGACCATTCATGCAGGTACTACCGTAGATATGTATACCCTATTATTTAGATGGCTGACGCGTATGCGTGCTTGGAGCGGTCGAATGCATAGACATATAAATACCTAGACGCCTCATTGGCCGCTTCGGTCCGTTGCTGCGATACGTCAACACGTCCGCCATGTTTGTGAGGGCAAGACTGCCTTAAAAACAAATGGAGGTAAACGGGGGAGCTGCGGTTTTTTCGGGATAAAAACACGATAACGTTTACATTTATCAACCAATTTCAGTGGTTTGTGATCTACATGGAGTTAAAAATAACTCTGCCTCTAGTTATTCAGTTAGGCTTGGAAAATTAATAATTTTCTTAAGAAATTGTAAAAGCTCACACTCTTGTTGATTTGGTTGATTTTTTTCGGTTAACAATTCTAATATTGATGTAGTATAACTGTGACATATACTTGTAATGTAATTTTAATGTACTAAATGAAATTAAGTTTCTCTGTCTTCAACCCCAACATTTGAGCTTTTCTCGTGCTAGGTCAGAACACAGCTCGTTCCCTTTGAAATACTGAGGGGGGAAAAAATCGAAATAATACATCTTTAAGTACTAATAATTTACCATCATTGAGAAAATTTAATAAAACCAGCGAATACAAATCAAAAAGGGACACACTGGTAGTCTGCTTTCTATTTTCATAGCACTCTATAGGCTACAGATAAAAACTCTACAAGCAATAACAAATATAACTGATAATTCTTTATGGATCCAGTAAAACTTACAGTTACTAATATGCACTGATGCACAGTAAAAATATAGTAAAAGTGATATGTAACATTAAAATGTATATGTAGTACAAGTTGTAGTAAAGTGAATAATATTAAAAGCAAGTACAACAGCACAATAACATAACTGATATAATAGATTTATAATAGCACAAATTATATGTGTAATACAATAATAAATAAATGAATAACAATAGATAGCAAGTAGAATATGTAATATCAAGGGTGGAATAATGCAGAATAGTCAATAATGAAGAATAAATTAATAGTAAATTATAAATAATCGTGAAAAGTACAGTTTTATAATGGTATTTGTATAATAATTATTAAACAAAGACAACTAATGACAAGCAAAAATTGTGGTCATGAATTCCAAATTGTTTAATTAATGAGCTCCTTGAGTATTTTATATATATATATATATATATATATATATATATATATATATATATATATATATATATATATATTAATTGTGACAACAAAACCCGACTAATAAAGACTAATTCTCCACTGCTTCCCTCAAGATTTTCCTATATTTTCTAATGAGGTTTTTCAATGAATGAGTAAAATAATGTAAACAACTTGACAAAGCTTGACATTTTGCTCTACAATGCAAATTACACACATCCATGCAGAAAACACATTTTGAAGCAGTCGTTTATTTTTCAATATATGTTACTACATAGGAATGTTTGGGATGTGAGTGTGTGCAGTTTACGTTGTACAACAAAATGTCAAAGTATAGTTATGTTTAACACAGACCAGATTATGACATGCCCCCAAAAAAAAACTTTCTATAAATCAAAATTAATAATCATTATTACAACATAAAGAGCAATAATAAACAATGATTTTGTCATGATATTGCAGCTTCACTCACTAAGGAGATCCTGTGTTTCTCATTTCTAGGCTATTTACATTATGCAGTTTTTGTGTAAATGCACATACAGTACATGATCAGCATTAAACAGCCTGTGTAAATAATTTAAAATGCAGTCTATAGTATTGTGATTGACTGAAAAACTGGTTATTTTTAAATATTTGACAAAAATAACAGAAACATTTAATAAGGTAATTATATTGTTATAAAAGTTACCCTTACAAAGGTTAAAAAATGCTCCTGGAAGTCTGTTCCGGGGAGAGAGAGTGGTTTGAATATGATCAGGGTCATTCTGGCCATTCATTCAGGGCTATTCTGGGTTTTAACGAGTACAAATACAACATTAGGCTGTGGAGGTGTAGCCTAGTCTCTAGGAAATGCAGGAAACATGCTTTCTTCAGCTTTCCTTAAGGCTTGCTTTGTCCTGTTTGCAGTTGGCTAAAAAAGAAAAAAACAAATAATTTATATAATCAGTCCACAGTTGTATGATAAGCTATGAAATCCTTATAATCTAGTGATGATAAACTTGCTCTTTGTAAATGAGAAGTGAAATTAAAGAGAGATGCTTTAGCTCCATCCCTATCCTGACAGTCTGACACCGTCTTGTCAAAGTGCTCACTGTATATATTGTGCTCATAACACAATTTAGTTTATGATATGAACTACAATATAAGTTAAAACTTAATAAGAATTAATTTAAACTTTGATTTCTTATAAAGTCTCAGCTTTCACTGCTTACTAGCCATATCCCTAGCTATTAATAGTCTGACACTGGCTAATTAAGCTGTCAACATAATGCTAAAAATGACCAAAAAAACATCCAGAAACAAGTGTTCAGTCTTACCTGTGAAAGATAATACCCCGAGATCTGTTGTTATTAATGTGCGACGGTCTGTAGATGCCCAAGCTGCCGCTGAGTCAGGTATGTTTTCTTCTGTCCCGGTATGAGAGTTCTGGAGAGTTGCCCGCACCAATATGGCGGCGCCGTTGACGTGCGGTCGAGCGGCCAATGAGGCGTCTAGGTATTTATTATGTCTATGGTCGAATGGGGACTCTATACATTTCTATGGGGTACAACAACGAGCATGATGTTATTGTTTACACGGTCGTCAAGGATACACAGAGAGAATGTGGGCAGCCACACCATCGTTTTCAAAAGTCTCCGTTTTGGTCCGTTTACACTGAAACTCTACCCTGGAGCTTTCAAACTAAAACGGGGTCGGCAGCGTTTTCAAAAGTCTCCGAAAACGCCGGAGTAGTGTAAATGATAGGCATAACTGTAGCAAACCTTATGCGTTTTAAAACGAAAACGCACTAGTGTAAACGGGGCCTCAGAAGCGGTTGTGGTTCCAACAAAGCGGTTGCCGAGCAACACACAAATGTAAACAAAGGTGTGTGTTTGTAGAGTAATTTACAACAACTTCGAACTTGGCTCAACCAATCAGAATCAAGGACCTGTGATGGCAATGCTGAATTGTCAGCAGACATTACTTCTGAATATATGTGAACGTTATTCATATTATGTTATTAAAAAGTTTAAAATATTTTTAGTTCAAAAAGGACACAAATTATTGAGATGTTCAGCCAATCACTGATAGATAATTTTCTATTTTCTTTTTCCTCAGTTGGAAAGTACCCAGAAATGGACAGCAGCATACAGAGTGATGGATTTTTGCCAACACTGACAGTGTCAGAGAAATACAGGCCCTCAACTGCCGCAAATGGATATACAGACAGCATCACATCCCACTTGAACTATCAGTCGGAGCCGCAGGAGTCTGAATGGAACGATTAACTTTGGCTCACAAACATCCTATTAACCTGACAATTATCTACAGTATAGAGTGGTTTTATCTACCAGCGTAGAAGCTTTACTTCTGTTCTGGTAGAAATTGTAAATAACTAATTTTATTTTTTATAGAAAAAGAAAAATTATTGAATACACATTTTACAAAACTTATATGTATGAAAACATAAATAGATACTGCAGTTACACATTATGTTCTCACTTGTAGTAATAACAATATATTGTATTCATTTAAGTTTTTTCCAGACGTTTCATTTAATTTCAATAAATGATTATTCAATAAATTGGTATTTGAATAATCCCTGGACTGTGTATAAAAGCAAAGGGTGAAGACTGTCATTGTGTCATACCTGGGGCCTGTACCATGAAGCCGGATTAGCTGGCTAGCCAGGTAAATTCCAGTTTAGTTTGCACCAATCCTGGGTTTTAGGTACCATGAAAGTGGCTTGGCTTTTAGCTGTGTTCATTGCCATAGTAACTTACACTCCACAGCTAACCTGCTCCAGGGCAGGTTATCAGTGTTGCCTACTAATTTTCAGGGAAAGTTGCTAAAGAAAGGTCGATTTGTTGCTAAAAGTTGCTAAATTGCGTGATGACGTCATTACGTAATCACTACGCAAAATTGTGTCACTACATCAAATCTCAGTCAAAAAATATATTTTATATATGTTAATTTAGATTTGTTCGTAAAACAATCTAAATGCTAATATAATATTAAAATATAATTATTTTTAAATACAAAATTGAATTATTGTTCAATAATTCAATGAACTAATAAACTTACAATTATGATGATTAAACTTACAAAATTATTACAATTTAAGTTTTATATTCTTATTAGCTAGTAAACTAAAACTACACATTCTGAACAATTATAGTTTTAAACAGTGTATTAGTAGTTATTTAGTGTGCTCCAATCTAAGTAAAGTCTGTAAAATAGGGCACAATCTATGTTAATATATAGGAATTTTCCTTATTGGTTTTTTACCTGCATTTTAAATTACGCATTGTATTTTGTGTTTTCGAGTTACAGGGTTACAACGGATAACATCCTGGAAAATTACTATATAATACCTTTTCCATTTTTCTTACAGTGTACTAACTGATCAACAATCGTAGGTACAAGCTACTAACAAGGTGCATCATAAATGAACAATGATTCAATTATTCAATTATTATGATTATTAAATTTAACAATTGCAAACAGCAGCTAACTTAATGTTAAAAGATGCGTTTACTGCTAAGCAACTTTAATTTCCTCTTTTTATGTAATTTAGATGGAAAATGCATGCCTTTTTATTGTTTGAGTCACATCAAAAGTTGCTAAAAGTTGCCAAATAAATATAAAAAAATAGCTAAACTTGTTGCTAGGTGCTTTTGGAAGAAAAAGTTGCTAGGGTAGTCTGAAAAGTTGCTAAATTTAGCAACAAAATTGCTAAATTGGCAACACTGCAGGTTATGTTCTGAGTTAGAGATCTCAAACTGAATTTGGACCAATCAGATGTGAGCAAAATGACACATGTCTGACACAAAAAAAGTCACTCCCCCAGTTTCTCTTCCTACAAATTAAAGGTCACTAGACAGTACCTTAAAAAAATACAACAAAATTGTCTGGCTTTAATGATAATTACAATTTACATACAATTTATATTTATATTATTATTATTTTAGTTTAACAGTTATTATAAAGCATTTATTTTAAATGAATATTAATATATACAGATCATATGTAATATAAATAAGTGGTAGAATCAGTAGATAACACTTTAAAAATGGCTACATGTGACCTTACATGTTTGAGTCTCTACCGCTATATATTATCAACTATATAAACTAACTTCACAAGTTTCACTTGTGACTGCACTGATAGAGCAAGATCATTTCCTTTATTTGTCCTCTTTCGTGGAAATGCTTTTAAATTCCTCATATTTTTTAATGTAATTTTTTAATCTGTAATCTCGCTGGGTCTCTCGCGAGAAGTGAATTACACTTGCTCTGTGTTGCGATTGGCTGTTTGCCACTGATGTCACACATTCATGTGCACGTGATCCACAAACTCAGGATCAAAGCCTGAGTTGACAAAGAAAGTTGATGATCAGCATCATGGTAGCAATAAAGCCAGATTGGAGTGGTTTGGTTTTGTCAACTCAAAACTAATCCTATAACTCTGAATTTGTTCATATGGTACAGGCCCCTGGTCTTACCAGAAGATGTCACAACTGACACCGTAGACTTTTCTTTACAGACCTGTTAGTCCGAGTTAGCAAAATATTACGTTTCCAAGTCCATTATCGCCCCTTAGAGGTAAAATGAGGAAATTGCAAAAAAAGGAAGGCGTTTCATTTTTTACTGTCTTATTGAAATGTATCAAGGTTTCATATAATAATGTTCAATTTTTAGTTATTTTTTCGTTAATGTTTTGGAAAGCAGTCTTTTGTGCTCACCTGGACTGCATTTATTTGATTAAAATGGAGAAATATTATTACAATTTAAAGTAACATTTCTATTTGAACACATTTTAAAATGTAATTTATCTCTGCCATACCAAAACAGATTTTTCAGCAGCCATTACTCAGTCTTCAGTGTCACATGATTCTTAGGAAATTATTCAAATATGTTGATTTGGTGCTCAATAAACATTTTATTAATGTTAGAAATGTTAAAAACAGTGATGCTTATTTTTATTATGCATTTTATTACGGAAACCATGATCAGAATTTTTTGATGAACAGAAAGTTTAACAATCTAAAATTATACATATCTTTACTGTCACTTTTGATCAATTTAATGCATACTTGCTAAATAAAATTGTTAATTTAAAAGAAAAATCTTACTATGCCCACACTTTGAACAGTTGTGTAGATAGATAGATAGATAGATAGAGTGCATTGTTATCAATATTGCAATTAGCATCGGTATTAGTATAGTATAGGAAATGCATTCAAACAAACAGGATTTTATGGTAATATAAATGGTTATATTCTAGAGTGGACAAATAAAACTACAAGACATTTCAGACCACACGTTACAGCACTTTTAGACAATGCATTTACAGCAATTATTTAAAATTCTATCATGTAGATTTATCAAATCCATTATTTCTAATATTTGTCAATCCAGTAGCAGGACACTGGACATTAAATGTAATTTAGTAATGAAGAATTCAAGTTGCTCTTGACTAGCTAAACCACTTGCTGATTTAGTCATTAATTTTTCTTACGGTAAACATATCTGCATAATACACTATTAGGGTGCTATGGATCCAGCCTGATCCATATATTACAGTACCATTCCTGAATGTTCACAGAGGGCAATGGGGCTTTATTGTCGTGATCTCATTTGAACTTTGTATTTTGGTTTGGTTGCAGCTGTGAAGAGAAAACGGTGCTGTAAAAGCGGATACATTTTTATAGAGTGAAACCAATTTCTTCATTTGTAGTCTCCATTTAAACACTACTTTTTGTGGCTCAGAGACAAATCACTGTTGTGATATGGCCTTTTTCTGAACCCTGAGCTCTAAGAACAATCTGAGCTCAAAACCCCTAGCAAATGGCCCCTCTGTTTCTCTCTCCTCACTCAGCCTTCTTAAAGACTTGCTTGGCAGTGACATCCTGAACCCTCATCTCCTGCAGAGAGAGAGAGAGAGATGTGACAGAAGAAAAAAGGATGAAGGACATTGTGAGAGATTCATAGTAGTATCCCAATTGTTAAAAGATTCGATTGGGTTTAATCCAAGAACTAAAGACATTCAGAGAAGGTCCCATCACACACTGTGCCTTGAATAAACCCTTGAATACCAGGTTGGTCCATTGAAACCATTCCTAAAATGAAAGTACCGTTTCTATAAATGAAAAGAACCAAAATGAAAAGATTTTTTTAATCACTTTGAAAGTTGTCTCTTATACTTACAAAGGCTGAATTCATTTGTATAAAAGTGAAATAACAGTAATATTGTAAAATATTACTACAATTTAAAATAAGAGTTTTCTATTTTAATATATTTTAAAATGTATTTTATTTCTTTGATGGCAAATCTAAATTTCCAGCAGCCATTACTCCAGTTGTCTGTCTCACATGATCCTTTAGAAATCATTCTGATATGCTGGTTGGTGCTCAAAAAACACTTCTAATTATTATCGATGTTGAAAACAATTAATATAGTTGTTGAAACTATGATAACTTTTCTCAGGATACTTTGCATAGAAAGTACAAAAGAACAGCATTTAAAATACAAATCCTTTGTACAACTGTCTTTAACATCACTTTTGATCAATTTAACACATCCTGCTGAATAAAAGTACCAATATCTTTACAAAAATTTATATATATATATATATATATATATATATATATATATATATATATATATATATATATATATATATATATATATATATATATATATATATATATATATATATATATATATATATATATATGCGTGCGTGTATGTATGCATGTATGTATGCATGTATGTATGTATATATACACACACATACATACATATATATATATATACACACACATATACTTTTGGTTGAACCCAAAAAGAATGGTTTCCATTTAAACTAGCCCACTAGAGGCCCATCACTCATTTAATCTCCTCCTCCCCCTCATCATCTCTTCTTTCACCTACTCTTTTCATTTTGGTTTGTTTCTTTTCTCAAGCTTTTCATAATTGCCAAAGATTTGCCATTAAATTAAAAAAAATAAATAATTGAACAATTTAGAAATAAAAAATATATATGCGCAAACACGTTTATATAAATTTCACTCAATTTATAACAGTACTCCCCTATTATTCTATGTTACTGAAAAACCTTCATAGTTTTATCAAAAACTTTTAGTCTAATTTTACATTGTACATAACATGCAAGTTACTTTATATAAGGGTCCTCCAGACCCTGAATAACACATATATGTAAAGCTGTTTTCCTGGCCCAGGACAATCCCTGCTTGCTTACCAAATGGAGGAGGTTTCCTTCTAGCCAGTGTGTCCAGCCTCTGCCCTCTTTCTCTCCTCGCTGCTCGCAGACCAATTTATCACCGTCCCAGTTCACTGTGGTCTGAAACATATGGAGAACATTATCCATTAGCGACACACATACCACGCTTTCCCACACTCCTTTGTCTGGCTGATGTTACTTTTAAAGGGGCCCATGTGTTTCTCACAAATACATTACAAATGGGTTAACTAGGAAAAAATATATTTAACACAAAAAAAAAAAAAAACATGCGCACACACACACACACACACACCTGGCACTTTCGCCCATCAACCGGTCCCAGGTCCTCAGTGAACTCCTGTCCCAAAGTGAAGTCCATGTCAAAGTTCCTAAAGGTGGTGACCGTCTTAATCTTCATTTCGCCAGAGTTCAGATTGTGCTCAATATGTTTGCTGGGTTTCAGAATGCAAACGACTTTCCTTAATGCATAATTAACATCTGATGACAAGAGAAGTGATTAGCAAAGATTCTGTTAATATTTACTTCATGTTGTTCCAAACCATTTTTTTTTTCTTTAGTGAAAAGTTTTTTTTTCTGAAAAAGGTTTTCCCATCCAGTCTGAAGGATTTGTTCTGAAATAAGAATGTTCTTGAACTCACAGATTCAATGATCCGGTTGCACACGCAGTGGTGAAAGATGATTATCAGTGTAAAAACAGCTTGCATTTCAGCTTTTTCATCACTCAGAAGTTATTGTATGAATTCAGAAGATTTGGAATATAATGCATGAATTGTGTGATCATTTTTGTGATATTTTCATGGTGATTTTAAGTCTGAACGCTCCATTATTGCAAACAACTTTTCAATCATTTTTTTTCCACAAAAAAAGTCATTCATACATACAATTTTGAAACATCATTTTCATTTTTAGATGAACTAACCCTTTCACACCACGCATAACATGATGAGACCAGTATTACAAGGTTTTTTCCCAATGAATATGGATATGATAAAGGGTTCATGGACAAATTCAGACAAGTCTTCACTTTTCCAGTTGTATTCTTCACAAACCAAATTGCTATGATCTCGTTTATGCTTTCTCCCCCAAGGCAAGAAGATGATTGGATTGGATTTCATTACATTAACCCAGATTAAAAGGCGGTACATCATCCTCATGTTAACAGAGATTTTAAGACAGGTGGAAGAGGAACATCAAGGTCAACACAAGCATCAAGTTACAATCAAAGTGAGTCACTGTAGTTCGTTTTGAATATACTATGAGAGTTCACTGATCATCATAAGACCTTAAACTGCCAGAAAAATAAAAACATATAAAATATATTGTTGCTTACCCAAAGCCGCGAGATATTCTTCAAAATTTTCCTGGGAAACCATGTGGTAAATGCCAGTATAATTAGGTTTGGACATTCTCTCGGTTTGTTTTTTGCTTGACACGAATCCAACTAAACTTGTGTATCCACCGTGGGCTCGCTTTTCCCTCTGGTTATCTGTCTGGATCTCTATCCGTGTCTCTAGGCAGCACTATTGCATTGTACGCTAGCTAATTTGGTTAAATTATAGCGCGATTGACGCCGTTTCCTACTAACAGCACGCGAAGTGAAAGACACAGAGCAGAATCCGTGGTCAGTGTTCCCGGAAATTTATTCCGTGATGTTGCGTTACACAACGCTCCAAGACCTAGCTCCGGTTCGTCCTCTGTAAAGTAGACCCAAAAGCGGCTATGACTCCTCCCAAACCAGCTCAACTCCGAAGAGCGAAGACCAAATCCTCCCTGATTTTGGGATTGCTTTGCAGGCGTTAAGGGGAGGCGCTACAGGTGGACGGGTACCTGAGGTTCTGTCAAAATGTAACTTTAATATATAAAAATACACACACAAAAAGAATGAGGTATTGTAAATTTACCCCTTTAAAATATGTAAATTAGGAGTCATCTTATTAAATATACAATGTCTATAGAAAGTGTCATTTCCGTTACTTGAAATGAAATAAAAGGCAACATTTCATATTTTAATTTAGTTTAATTCGATGTAGTGAAAAATATAAAGCTGCTAGCTAATATGAGCAAAATGTCAGTTGGTAATGATTGTCGGTCCTAAAAAATATTGTTTGTCAATTATAGGACCAATTACAATATTACAATAATATTTAGAATAATAATATATCTAATATTTTATTCTAAGAATAATATTTATTCTTCAGTAATTTTCTGACAGTTTGATAGAAGTTAGGTAATACTGAAAACAAAATATTTTTAAACCCAATCATAATTTACGTCTGTACCTCAAAATGCTCTCTCTCACACTCTTTTTCTCTGACACACTTTGTTCTGTTGCTCATGTGGCACTCCGTTAAGTCTCCGTTCATTTCTCCTAATGTTTTCCCCGCTGTGCCTCTGTGTTAAACGAGGTCAGCCCTGTATGGGGTTCACTGATCAAGGGCCACATTTGACCCTGATGTCTACAGCTCTCTGATGTAAAGAATATGAATGAGTCAGGTCCCTCTCTCTCTGGCATCAGGCCAGAGTTTGTGCGTATCATCTCTGCAGGACATCAACCTTTCCGTTCGGCCTCACTGTTAAAATAACATCCCGGAAAATTAAACATACTATGCAAACATGCCTTCATTTTATTACAGCAGATAAACATAATGGCTGGGATGACAGTCTTTGGACATGACTTTTATTAAAACTGAGAACGAGTGGATGATTTATATCAATTACAACTTAGTGAATTGACTTAACAAATTTTTACTAAATGTGAAAAAAAATTAACAAATACACAGACAAAAACAGCAAGATTTGTTTGATAATGTCAAATAGTTTGGCATCTCTGTAAAACCCTGGCTCAGTTTTATTTAAAACCGCTGAAAACATGTTTAAAAATAAGCTGTACAATCATGAAGCAAAATTTAATTTCATCTTCTTTCTTTTTTTCTATTTTTTATCGTTTCCTGACAGATCCACTCTTCTTATCCTCCGATTTCTGCTTTTTGACATCTTTCTTTCCCTTTGCTCCCAGATTCTCATAAACGTCTTCATTTTTTCTGAAAAAAGAAAAAAAAAAATTACTGTAACTGATTAGTCACTAAATTATAGTAGTCATCATAACCATCCCAACTTCTAGAGAAACAAAGGAGTGAATGAGAAGTCCACTGCAATGCTTGGATTTAAATGCAGTTAGACTTCATTATCCAGAAGTTGTTATGATTATACTTAGTTGTTTTAGTAAGTTCTCATTTTATTTGCAGTCTACAACATTTGAATGTTTTGTCAACATCTTGAGCTATTAACTGACCCAAACCACAAAAACGTGAGAGAGAGGCTTGCCAAACACTGCCCGGTACGCCAATGTTTAATTCTACTCTGTGATTAGAGCAAGGACAAACTGAAACAATACCAGATCTGAGATAGAATGTCCAACTCAATCCTTCTCTTTCTCTTTCAGTTGGACATTGCACAATGGTTCTAAGGCTTCCAAAAAGCTTGTGTAAGCAGATGGCTGTGTGACTGAGAGATCTTTGAACTGCCTACTAAACTGGTCATCAGTTCGAGGAAGATAAGGGGACGTGAGAGGAATGTTTCTGGATGGTTGTGCGAGTACTTGGGATACACTACAAGCAGAAGTCTACTTACTTTGCAGAGGCTTTGCGACTGGCCTTCAGGTGTTTAGGCTGAATTGAGAGATTTCCATATTCGGTTTCTGTTTCCTGTAACAGAAAGTTTAACAAAAATTAATAGCAATACTATGTACAACAGATGGGAGACACAGATAACTGGATATCAGTCTTATCTTCCTTTTTTTACAGTGTCGACTTTGATTAGATATTGCATGGGAACCGTTTTGAGGGCAAACGGATATACTACTGTTCAAATGTTTGGGGTCATTAAGTTTGTTTAATATTTTCAAAAGAGGTGCTTATGCTCATCAAGCTGCATTTATTTGACCAAAAATACAGTAAAACAATAATACTGTGAAATATTATTACAATTTGTAGAAACTGTTTTTAATTTAACTTCCTTAGACCCTGAGTCCTCAGTCAAGAACATTATATGTTAGTGAATTTGTTTGAGACTATACATGCCATACAGACTATACAAGTCTGGAAGTTCTATTCAAAGCAAATTCAGGGCTTTTCAGAGATGCCAGATGTTTGGAAGTTTCACCATGACCACTCCCTCTCCTTGGTCTTTAAAAATGGCTGACATTAATTTAGGGATCAAATTGAACACTCTTATGGAAATATGATAATATTTTGACTTTTTTTTTTAACTGTCATAAATCAACTTGTCAGGACAATGTTATGGGGTTTCAAATCAAAATGTGACTTTCTGTTACGAAACAGGACGTTGATTTCATACATGTCCACTGTAGAGGACACCAGGACTAAAAGCATGTTTATTACGCATTTTTGGAGACACAACAAATGAATAGGGAAAGAAATTATATTTAAATATTCCTATGAAATATTAGATATTATTATGAAAATCTTGCCAATTATTACTCCCATTATTACACTTATTTTTTCATTGCATTTTGCCCCAAGAACACATAAATATGCAAATTAGATACAGTTTATAGATACATTGTATACAATGGGAAAACCCGTTTATGGCCATTTTATACACATACTGCATAAAGAAAAGAAAAATGGTATATCAAATCAAAGTTGAGAATCATCTTTATACAATGTTTGGTTTTTAAAAAATCATGAAACCTAAAAATGTTTTGGTGATTAAATAAAAATCAATTGTATGCATGTTTTTTTTTTTTAACAATTGAGTCCCAGTGTCCATAACATAACATATGAATAAAATATAATTTTTCAAAATTGTTATTTTTCCTTTTTTTTTTCTTATGCTCTAAACAATGAAATTACATAAAAATAATAATTCACAAAATTTTTTTTTTTTTTTTTGGGTCTCAAGAGGCTAATATATTTAAAACGTAATTTATTCTGTGATGGCAAAGCTGAATTTTCAACAGTCGTTACTCCAATCTTCAGTGTCACATGATCCTTCAGAAATCAGTCTAATTATAATGATTTGTTGCTCAAGACGCATTTCTTATCAATGCTGAAATCAATTGAACTGCTTAATATTTTTGTGGAAACTGTGACACATTTTTCTTCCAGGATACTTTGAGAAATAGAAAGTTCAAAAGAACAGCACTTGCTTGAAATAGAAAACTTTTGTAACTTTATAAATGTATTAACTGTCACTTTTTTGCTAAATAAAAGTATTAATTCTTTTAAATATCTTACTGACCCCAAACCAAATACTGGCTCAATTTCATTTTATTCCCTTTATTGCATTACAAAAACCTCTCACCATGTTCCTCAGGCATTTTCTTACCATGACAGCCCTTCGTGTGACCTTCCTCGAATCTATATACTGTAGCACAGCCAAGTAGATGAACTTGTACTGTGCTTCGGTTTGCACCATGCCGGACCGCTGCTCTCTAACCATCTGAATACACTTCTGGATGTCGATGTCACAGTCCAGACCTGACAAAGACAACATCTTTAGAATCATTTGAAAAAACTGCGACCAGGATCTAGGATGAAGTACCACCCTGAGGTGATCATGTGAAATGTGGTTGCAACAACTAAGAATAAGCCTATTATGAGATTATAAGACTATCTGTATTGATTTGTGTAAAATCTGGACCATTTAGAAGGGAAGCATTTTAGCCAAACATATTGTAGGTTCCCGAAAGCCTGAGAACATTCACAGGTTATAATGCTTTAATCAATGTGATTGCACTGCATTAACCCCAAGTTGCAATAAAAATGATCAACTATAATGTGTCTCCTGCTGAGAGAGCTGATCTAAAATGAATTTTGCTATGGTAATGTTTCGAGATAAAGGTGAATATTGAAAGTAGTGACCCTCTCTAGAATGTTTGAGCTTAAATAAAATTGTAAACCTCTCATTAAGAGCTGGAATTAGAATTCACAGGATTCCAGAGGTTTGAGTAAAAACAACCTAAATACACAAATTTTTCCACTATGTTTTGACACTTTTATTGCATTCAAGGTATTTGTGTAATGAGTTCATCAGTTCTCTGGGAGTCAAACCTATGACCTTTCATGTGACGTTGCCAAAGAATGGTACCATGAAGGTATTACCAGGACAATCCCAGAGGTTTTAAGCGCTTTTCTAAAAGGGCACAATGGCTAATATCTTGCTTCAGCTAGGGACTAAACCAGAAACCATCCGGATACCAGGCTGCTGACTTTTTAAAACCTCACAGAAAGCAGTTTTTTTTCCAGAGTAGAAAAGTAAGAAAACCTCAACACAGAGTGATATAAACTCACCTTTAACATCAATGTTATCTATAAGCATGTCGATTACCACAATGGTTCCTGTTCGCCCAATACCAGCACTGCCAAAACACATTAAGCAACAAATAACTGAAGATGTCTCTTCAAGCTTGCAGAGATCATGACACACTGAATTTCCCATAGCACATGTTAATACTAAAGAGTAAACAAACTATTCATTTTAAAGTGGAAAGTATGGGATCATGAAAAGTTCAAGCATGTATTGTGATTACGAAATGCTAAGTGGTGTGACTACTGCCTAAACCTCCCTGCCTAACACCGTCAGCGTGTATTACATTTCATGCCAAGATATGAAATGTACTACACTGTTCTCTTTGTTAATAAAATAAAAACTTTATTTTAGTTTATTTATTTAAACATCTGAATATTCTTGACATTAAACCAACTAAAAACTGCATATTGGGATAGTTCACCCAAAAATGAACATTCTGTCACTAATTGCTCACCCTCATGTCATTCCAAACCGTTAGCCCTTTGTTCATCTTTGGAACACAAATTAAGATATTTTTATGCATTCTGAGAGCTCTCTGACCCTCCCATAGACAGCAATGTAATTAACACAATCAAGGTCCAGAAACGTAGTAAGGAGATCGGTAAAATAATCCATGTGACATCAGGGGTTCAACCATAATTTTACAAAGCTATGAGATTCATTTTTGTATGCAAAGAAAACAAAAACAACGACTTTATTCAACAATTCGTCTCCTCCGCGTCACCCTAGCGCCATTTTTGAGAGTCTCCACTGAATGTAAACAGCTTATGCTGTTCTTTGTAAGCTGCGCCACACAGATACGTTTTCTACATCGTTTACACTTTGATTTGTGGCTTCGTAAAATTACGGTTGAACCCCTGATGTCACATGGATTATTTTACCGATCTCCTTACTACATTTCTGGAAATTTATTGTGGTAATTACATTGCTGTCTATGGTAGGGTCAGACTGCTTTCAGAATTCATCAAAAATATCTTAATTTGTGTTCCGAAGATGAACAAAGGTCTTACGGGTTCGGAACAACATGAGGGTGAGTAATTAATGACAGAATTTTCATTTTTGGGCGAACTTTCCCTTTAAATGATCCTAACTTTTTCAAACTATTTGGAGTTCACTACAAAAAAAATCAAATTAATAAAAAATATGGCTTTTCCCAAAGATGTCTGCAAAATAAGTGGCATTTAAACCAGCATCAGTGTTTAATGCTGTCTATAAAATGTCAAGAATATTCAGATCTGAAATAGCATGAAATAGAATGTTTTGTGCTCATGAAGACCCCAAGTGGTAGATTAAGTTATAAGAGGCTCTGTTGTGAGTAAGTACCTGCAGTGGATGATCATAGGTCCAGTTCTAGACAGTTCTTCCTGTTTGACGTTGACCTGCTCCAGAAAGCTAAGCACTCCACCAGGCTCTTGTGGCACGCCGTGATCCGGCCAGCTCAAATATTGGTAGTGCCAAATGGTGCGAGCTGGCTCTTTCTGAAATCAGAAAAGTAAAGAGATTTCTGATTTCAGAAACATTTCACTTATATTTTAATTAAAAAAAATACTACTGCCAGCATAACGATTTTAGTGAAAAGATGTCATTAAAATGAACATAAATAGTTTTTTGTACATAAGGCACGTGTTCATGAAAAACTCATTTGAAAAATGAATATAAGGCACACAAGTCTTAATTTTACTTTATTTATTGTTCTAAAGTTTTTCAAAGTGGTCTCATGTGGTGCTTAAAGTGCTCTCATTTTTTGAATTTTGATCTAACCATAATGAAACTGTGTTTGTTAATAACAGAAAAGCCACATTTTAAAGATACAATACTGTGTTCTCATGATACTGTTTTGTCAAGGCAAAGGTAAAGTGCATTGAAAGAGAATGAGATACAAGTTCAGAAACTGGGCCGCAGGTGCTGTATGCAGAAATGTGGTGTGTGCTAGTGTGAATGTTTGCACAAAGGTATTGAAAAGACTGTTTTCTTACCCGTTGTGGTGCTGTGAGCTCCATCACTCTGACCTTGTAATCAGCGGCATCCTTCTCAGTCAGTAACTTCACCACATATCTGCCTGCTTCCTTTGACTCTCCTTCAGTAGTAGGCCAGTATGGCACACACTTATTCTGCAGAGGGCGCATGCAACAAGAAAAGGAACTGTATATTTTAAATGTTACATTTGCAGTCGAGACATTTTCTACTTTTTTTACAGCAAAGCTATAATAGTACATATATTTAATAATAATACAAATTAATAATACTAAACAAATAAATTGAAAGAATGTCAACAATTACTAACCCGTCCTTTCTCAACCTCCCTTGTTGTCATGACGATTACTCGTGACTCTTCTTGCCATACCATTTGCCAGAAATCGTTTACAGTTGTTGCGAGGCAGCCTTGACAAGCAATGTAAACTTTCTGTTCATTAATATCCATTAATTTGTTCTGTGAACACAGACATATAGAAAGGGAGAGGAGGGAAAAGAGAGGGTTTAACGCAAGAATTTGAGAGATTTATGATTATGTTGTGATTTATGTTTTGGACGTACTACAACGTAGTTGGCATTGATGTAATCAGAGCCGACAACATTGGGATCTGCATTTTGCAGGGTAACCCTAGTGTGATCAACTGAAAAGAGAATAAATTTGAATATTTATTATAAAAACTGTCAGAATTTATGCAACTTATCTCTATTAAACTTATATTTCATTTATATGTTTTTCAAAGAAATACTGTATTGTGATCAGATTAATTTCTCACAGGGAAGGATGTTCTTGTATCTGTTTTTGCTTTTGTTTTCTGGTCTCATTCCTTCATCTCTGCTCTTCGATACCTTAGTTTCCAACTTCTGCAGCGCCTGCAAACAGAAAAACTGATTTATAGATCAGAAATAGCACAGACACTGAGAGAAATTAAGATAGAGAGTACACGTGACCACATCCTGCTCGTTGAGTGTAGCTCTGAACGACCGTTTGGCTCCTGTGGTCTAACCGTACTACGACCAGAGAGCATTGTGCGAATTTTAGCAACAATTCTTTTTGCCAACCTGTACCAAGTGTTATAAGTACAAAAATGGCTGTAAAAATGCATGAATTGTCTTTAATCAGACTCATAAGCTCATGTAAATGATGTGGGGAAAAAAACTTGATGGTTATAAAACATATGCCAGCGACTTCATCTCTTTTTGCAATTTATGTCAAAAAAATAAATGTAAAAACACAAAATGTAAAAAATAAATAAATCCAAATAATCATCTCTTATGATCTAACTGCCTTGGATGAACAAAAAGTGGGCCAAAGGCAAAAATGGATTATGCAGAACGGGAAATACAGCCTCTGTTGTGGCCTAACAGTGTGAACCCAAAACTACCACACAATGTTTTTTTTTTATAAAACTTTTATAAAAGTTTTTTTTACATACTAATCTGTATAGTTTAATTTAATTCACTATTTAAATTACTAAATGTTTTTGTAATTGTGGTTTCTCCTAGGCAAGGAATTCCATATTAATATATTTCAATTCATTTTCTTTTGAGTACCATTACTGCAATATTTTCAAAATATATCCCACAATGAGTTAATAAAATGTAGCCTTGCTACTAATGCATGAAGAACTTGTGATTCATCTACAGCAGGTGGTGAATAACCTTTAAACATGCCACTCACGTCAAACTCTTCCCAGAACCCAGCTTTTATCTTTTTATCGGCCCCGTCCATGTTATCTGAGGTCTGGTCGAGCTGCTTTACTCTGCTCTCAATATCAGCTGCATTCAACCTTGTGGAGTAATAAGGCTGAGGAAAAGGGTAGACACCAAAACAAATGAAAACAGGGAGAAGAGCAAGACATCAACATAGAGAGACAGAAAAGTGTAGGAGACACACAACATGAAGGAGGAGAGAGAGACAGACAGACAGACAGAAAGGGTGGGGATTAATCACAACTTTAAAGGTGCTTCCCACAGTTCTTTAAAATGTGCCATTTTGTCACACTAATTAAAAAAAACTCAAATCAGATTAACAAATCGGTTTTCTTACAACATTTTTAAAGGGTTTTAGATTTTAGCTTAATATCTCAAAATGTCTAAGCTAATGTGACCAAACCTAACAGTCAGTTTCCACAGTGCTGCGGTTAATACCAGAAGCTGGTTAGCTGCTAGTGCTTTTGTTGCACATCTTGCTTGACATTTAAGACATTTATGTTGGCATGAAAAACCCACCTCTGATTACAAATGTTCTTTACCTGTTTGAGGTAAACCATTGTCCCAGACAACTCCTCAATACCAGTGCGTTTGAAATGCTCCACAAGGTCTGTCAAAGTGTCAAAAACATCTTTACCACCAACAGTGTAACAGTCATTCTGAAAATAAACAGATGTAAGAAATGAAAAGTTAATCAGTCAGTTGGATTCATACACAACGGTAACATGGGGTTCACTGGCACCTTAACTGGATGCCAAAATGGACCTCCAAATAATAATATTATTAAAACATAAACACTGTGTGAGAAAGCATATGTGACCCTGGACCACAAAACCAGTCATAAGGGGCAATTTTTAAATAAATAATAAATAAGCTTTCCATTGATGTATGGTTTGTTAGGATAGGACAATATTTGACTCTCTGAAAATCTGGAATCTGAGGGTGCAAAAAAAATCGAAATATTGCCAAAATCGCCTTTAAATATGTCCAAATGAAGTTCTTAGCAATGCATATTACTAATCAAAAATTAAGTTTTGACATATTTACGGTAGGAAATTTACAAAATATCTTCATGGAACATGAGCTTTACTTAATATCCTAATGATTTTTGGCATAAAAGAACAATCGATAATTTTGACCCATACAATGTATTGTTGGCTATTGCTACAAATATACCCCAGCGACTTATGACTACTTTTGTGCTCCAGGGTCACATATTAAACTTTTTGTTTTACTCATAAATGTTACTTCCTTTGAGATTACTGCATTTACTTTTGACCAACATGCCAAGGTTTTTTTAATTGGATGTACCTTATTTATATTTTGAGTTGACACAAGCCTTGTTCATCACATTAACTATGGCTGTGCTGAAAATGTCCAAAAGCCTTTTTATGAATAAGTTTGCTTGAAAATTTGCTTCTGCTATCCTTATTAAAAAAGTAATACATAAATGGACGTTTGGATTTTACTTTAATACTACAACCTGTGAGAATGCGCATTAAACTTTAAATGACATCACCCAAAATGGCAGCACAAAAGCTTTCTGTGTCTTTAAATCAGATTAACAGAAGCTGTCCACTGGTGAGAGCTTACATTTTCCTAGATAAAATAGGGTTAACTTAGGCTGATTTCAAAAGTTTTAGACCTTAACAGAATTGTTTGGTTCTCTGAGCTGATTAGAACCGTCCTCACAGAACAGTTTGTTCTGTTAATCTGCTCAGAGGGGAGCAACACAACGACGGTGTTTTGTGTGCTTTGAACCTCATTAAAGCACATACACACACGCACATACCAGTGGAATAAATAAACAATTGACAGGCAGTGCGTTGACCTGATTTTCCCTTGGTCATAATCGTCTACCATTCATTTGAAAAGCTCAACAATAGCGCTTATTTAGAGCCCTGAGTGGAGCATGCCCACCCCGCTGCCGTTTGCACACACTTATGACTCAAAGTTCAGTGGCGTTTTTCAGGTAAGCACATGCGTGTGAATCAATGTCATGCTGTGTGTACCGTATGTATTTAAATGCTTTACTCTGCATATCTTTAAGTATGTCAAATTTGTTCATGAGTATGCATGTCAAACTGTGTGAATGTGTACAAATATCATACTGTGTGTATGTATGTCAGACTGCAAATATATTTCCATAAGCAAGTTTTTTTTTTTTTACTTAATTTTTATTTTCTAAATGTATAAAAACATTCAAAGCATGATAATTCGGTCATCATTTAGTCACCCTCAACTCTCAAACAGAAAAAAACTATATTTTAAAGAGTGTGGGTAACCAAACAGCAGTTGGTCCGCACTGACTTCCACAGTATGGACTGTTTGGTCTCAATCACACCATGTATAGTGCCTTCAGAAATTTGATAACACTCAATGCATGAGGGTTGGAACAAAATCAGCATTAATCCTATTCATTTTGTGATGACTCTGTATTGATAAGGGACAACACACACACAAAAAAGTTTTTAAAAGCTTAATATACTGTATATTTATTGGGGGGGAAATTCAGAACATAGAAAAATGCTAGAGCTATTTATAACAAATTAGCCATTTATGTTGTTATTAGTGTGTAATCCTGTATTGCTCAGCTTCAATTGCATATCCGTTTAATGATAAGGATTTTTGCTGATTTTGTCCAAAACCTTACTTGAAGGGAAGTGTAACTAAATACTGGACTTGAAACAAGCTTATGTTAACACTCAATCCAGATACTTGGTTTTAAAATGAAAGCAAACCATTGATTTTGTTTGACTCACAATCATACATGTCTGCACTTACATTGCACATGACCTTGATATGGGAGACCCTCCTACCAGAACTGGTCATATCATCTGTCAGCACAGACAGAACAAAGTCTCCTGGTTTGGAGAGCGACTCCCTCACCAGGAACGTCCCGGGCTCATCACGCTCTCGGAGCAGCTTCTCAGCACTTGGACCTGACAAGTGGCCATGGTACCACCTGAGGATACAAAAACAAAGGGGGAAAAAGTCATTCTGAAGTTCATATTACTATAGGTACTACATATTACTGTAGATGCTCTCACAATAGAAACTTTTAAAAAGTAAACCATAGCTTATTTATTTGTGAATTGCATTTCCTGCTTAATGAGAATAAATTGACATCTCTGACGCAAACAAACCCATCAAGGTATTTAGAGGATGACAGTGCCTAAAAATAAAAAAACAAGAGCCAAATGCAGCTGCACCACAAACCACTACAGCCATGAACACAAAAACAAGAGGTTGAACATTTATGTCACAATTATACTTCCAGCATGCATATATTTATTAGCAATGCATTTCTGGATCATGATGCAAAAGCATGTCATGTACTGTATGTCTCCTCCAGTACTCATGCTCTTGCATACTAAAATGTGAGTTAACAATTGGGCTCAGTTCTCAATTTCTACATCTTAGCTTCCTGTACTGCGGTCGGAAAATTTTCTGATGACAAGATTTCTTGACTCGAGACTTTAGTGTATTTTTAGCTTGTCCTTCCTTCTCTCTTCTCTCTTGAGAAAAAAAAAAAAAGGCTTGCTAAATCGCCCTTCTGGGGGTTCTTCCATGATTGCTCTTTGACAATTATAACCGGTGAATTATAATTTTGCTGCTTCTGAATAATAATACTTTTTTTTTTTTTTAAAGTAAAAATATAAATAAAAAAGAAATAATTAAGTAGTTTATTGTTATATTATTACATAAAAACATTTGTGATAACAAATGCAACTTTAACACTAATAAAATGAAAGAAATTGCTATAAATGTCAATTTTATTTATATAGCACTATTAAACACAACCAAAGTTGACCAGGGTTCTGCAAAAACAAGATAAATAGAAAATGGCACATTGAAAAAATTCTAAAAATAAAAATTCAATAAAACGATACAATAACAGCAATAAAATACAGTGCAATGATGCGTCATCACTGGTTATATGCCAAGTCAAAAAGATTAAATAAAGTTTTTTTTCGCTTGGACTTAAAACATACAAAAGAGGAGCAGATCTAATAGAAATGGGCAAGTCATTCCTGAGTCTGGGGGCATTTATAATAGTGCAATTTATATTTTTAGTAGACTAAATCTTGTTAATGCGATTCTATGTTCCCATACTACACATATTTAAATGACCAGAGGTTAAGCATATGTGACTGGCACATGTTTCAGCTGGACAACTGTCTTATTATTAAGACACCATGTCATGCAAACAGCCGTCTTTGTGTTTCTAAACATCAGTAATATTTTCAGTGCGTCTTGATCTTTTTAGGCCTCCATAAAGGGATCTAGACCTTTGCTCTTTTATGTTTTCAGTTTAGATTGGACTTGTGATCAAAGTTACAGGTTCTGGCATTAAACGTAATATTTTATATGAGTGTCAAATGTATATACATCTGTATATACAACACTATCTGTCATTGCAAATTCTCTTCCAAGTTATCATAACTTGCATGCTAGACTTGAGAACATAATTTTCTTTCCGCATAGAAACTCTTGTGTGAAATGACATCAAGTCTCTCCTTATTAATTGTTTATATAAGAGACGCTCATCCTAACTAAGAAACTGCTGTTATATATATACCTACAGTACAGTACTGTCTTCTCATTTCCTCTGTGAACTTATATTTAAGTGTAAGCATTTACTTTTTCAATGAAAGTCAGTCAGAGTTGTTTTGACCCCAGTGACTTTTTTAGTATGGGCAAAAACATTTCTGAAAACATCTTCTTTTGTGTTACGCAGAAGAAAGTCAGTCATACAGGTTTGGACCGATATTATGGAGAGTATATGATGACTTTCTCATTTGATATCTCTAATTTCTAGAAAACACAAGAAAGAATGTTCTAGAAAGTTTAATGGTGTTAAAACCACGAAGGGAAACGAACTTTACAGGCAGATGATAACACATAAACTTAGTAAGCCACTGTAACACTTTTATGGGACAAAAATGTAGAAAAGTGTTACACTGAGTTTGGCTGTGACCTCAGTTTGCATACATTAGGTTCTCTGTCCGTTAAACAACACGCATCAAGCAGCTCATCATGAGCATGACCAAAAAAGAGAAAAAGATAGACAGAAGGGTGAGGGACAAAGAGAGACATAGGAGCGATGAAGGAAGGCCTGAATGGGTCTGGTCACTGTTTGCAAATGTGTCAAAACTAAAGTTTCCAACCGCAGTTGAGAAGAGGAAGTCAGACACATGGCAGAGGGAGGGGTGGAGTGTGTCTGCAATTCAAGGTGCATTAAAATGAAATAAAATGCTTAAAGAAAATCAGTGACCAAGATGGTGAATCTGGGAGTCAAAATCTTACTTAAACCTGAAAATAAATGGGAAAACTTAACAACACACCAACATTTTGGCATAAAATGAATGACGTTTTAAGATTTGCACCATTTCTAAGTCACTAATCAAATATGCAAATTTGTGACATTAATCTTGTGATCTCCTGTGCACAGAGGGTCAGATGCTTTTGCTTCTATTGATCATTGTGGACATGATCATCAGGTTTTACACAAATTTGTGGAGCTCAGGCAACTTGACAACCAAATATTAAGTCTAATTCCGAATATTAAGTCTACTAAGTTGAAATTAAATTCAACATTTTTCTCATAGTTTTATGCAGATGATATGAAATAATATAAAATATAATATGATATGCATCTGTAATTCAAAAGAGTAATTACATAAAAGACTGCAAAAGACATTATTAGCAGTCTCATATGTTTGCACTTTTATAATTATTAAAATCTAAAAATGACTTTATACTTTATATAATTATCATTAATTATAATGAATAAAAATTCACTTTGTTAGATTATTAATAATTAGTTCAATCAATTTTACTGCATTTTTTTAGACGGTTTTAATTGTCATCTTTTTTTTGTAGCATTACATAAATAACTAACTATATAACATAACTACAAAAAGAAATCTGAAATATTTCACACCTATGTGTGTAAGTTTTTACATTCGCACCATAGAGACACTGTGTGCAGACAAAGAAGGGAAACTAACAGAGGGAAAAAAAAACAATATTTAAGTCCGCAATATCTGTGCATAACATGCATTTTCAGTGCTTATTATTACAGCCAGCATTAACACTCCGACACGCAAGTATGGTTTACTGAAGCAATGTGTATCTTACATTAATCATGTTGAAAAGCTTGTGATTAGC
The DNA here is from genome assembly GCF_012432095.1 of Onychostoma macrolepis. Classification (NCBI taxonomy): domain Eukaryota; kingdom Metazoa; phylum Chordata; class Actinopteri; order Cypriniformes; family Cyprinidae; genus Onychostoma; species Onychostoma macrolepis. The sequence goes on along the minus strand of NC_081170.1, from coordinate 13,426,962 downwards.
AATTCTGATCCAGGATTGTGTGTCTGTGACCCATATAAACAGGAGAAATTGATACAGTATACTGTGTAAAGTTCTCCAATTGTCCGGTCAAATGCAAATTGTATGCAGAATCTGATGTAGATGGATTTAAGTGCAGGCTAATGTTCTTAAACGATTTATACTTGCTGATCGCATTAACATGTCTCTTTAACATGAATCATTAACATGAATCTGTTGCTGTTTGGTGATTTTACTCTTTACTTGATAAGATTAACTTTAGTGGTGGAAGGAATTTTGGAGATGTGTATCAAGTTTTGTTCCTCGGTTTCTGATGTAATTGAAAGTAGAATGTGGAAGAAATCCAATGTGTGATAACATGGCTGATCTAACAAAATGCTTTTCTCAAATCAATGCACAAACAGCAGGGACGGAAAGTCCTCTGAGGTGACATTTTGCCTTGCACAAGTTTATAGTGGCAGTGTTACAGTAGCCTATAACAAGCTTTTCTATTAATTTGCCATTAACCTTTTGGCATAGTGACCAGTGTTGGGAAAGCTACCTGAAATACTAATGTTATACTATTTTATCCTTGTTTTTGTTTACAAGCTAACACAAAGTGGCTAACTAGGTCAGGATTCAATGTAGTTAACTTGTTTTTGCTTTGATCTTGTTTGTTTTTAGCTTAGCTACACTATGAGCTATTATTATACTAGCCACACCAGCTATAGCAAAAACTAATTAAAGTACATTGAAGCCCTGTAATGAACCACTTTTTGTTAACTTGTACTGTCGCTAGAGTAGCATTTACCTGCCATAAAAAAGAAGTTCAGGCTCTCAGTTAGCATAGCAGTATTTGAACGGATAAATTTACGTAAAATACCACAACTACAACACTCCCAAGCAATCTCCAAAAGGGCAAAGCAGAAAAACTTCCTTTACCGAAAGGCTGTGTGTTAGGTAAAATAAATGTAAATTCCTAGCCTTATGAGGCAAATGACTTTCCATGGGCAGAAAATTGTGGCTATGTTTACATGGACAACAATAATTTGACTATTGGATCCACTACAGCAGCAGTCTAAATATAAATTTGCAAACATGATTTTCCGATTACTCAAAAAGTGCTATGCTTATCTGCGTTAAGTTTAACATCAAACAATGAAGTAGCATAATACTAGATCTGGAAATGCAACATTATTATTTTGACCTTTTGAGTTTTTCACTTTTTTCTGACTAAACACTTGACCATCCTGCTGTTTTGAATAAAATAACAACCTAACTTTAGAAACGACTGCAGCCAGAATGGTTGGTGTTACATATATGAATATAATCAATGTCAATATGCATTATAAACAAGCATGAATATAAGGTGGATCTATGTATCAGTGTTTGGGGTGCCTCCTTAATTGGGATATGGTGTTGCAAAAGCAAACAGGGTAGGAATGGAATAGTTGAAATGGAATAGTTCCATACGCAATCTATGCAAACATAACCAGAATATTTGACATGATTAAGAAAGTGAATATTACTTTGCATAGACAAGGTTAACAAATACAGATGAAACTCTGTCACAGAAAGCTTTGAAATATGGTATATAAGTGTCTCAGAAACAATTTAGATCAAACCAAAGTCAAATAAAACTGCTTGTATTAGCTATTTCGTTCAGTTAATTTTGGAAATACTCCCCAACATCTTCAGGATGAAGGATCAAATACGATGGCTTACCTCTCAGTGGTGGGATCAGAACAGTTTAATGGGTATTTGAGCTCAATAACGGTCCCATCTTTATCCTGTAGAGTTCCATGATCTCCAGTGTAGTATTCCACCAACTCAGCCAACGTCGCAAACTTCTCCCCGCCGTACAGGTCATAATAATCACCCGTGTTCTGAATCCTAATGTGTGTGATTATGTCTCCCACTCTGAGAGACAGAGGAAGAGAAGGAAAGAGGACTGGTGATGCATCACGCTCAGTAAAATTCAATTATTTCTATTTATTGATAGAACATGGCATCTGAAAATAATTAATCAATGTCCCCAAACAAAAACTGCTTTAAACAGGACATAATGTCACAGGAAATGGTGTAATAGTAACTTAACAGTGTGTAGAAACTTTAGGTGAGTATGAAGTAATTACTTAACCTGAAGTCTTTTTCACAAAGGATCGCAGTAATATTTTCCATCATAGATATTGATTACCCATATTCATTGTGTTTTCTCAGGCTAGCAGGTTTGAAGAAATCATTAGCTTCTCCGAAAATAGTATTTAAGTATGCCAGAAAACTAGTTTTGGTTACGTGGTTTGGAACTAGACTAAACAACATATCAGATATGTGGCACAGGAAAGAGGACACATAATACTAAGATATAAATGGAGGATCAATTCACTTCCTTTCTCTCCATTTTTGTCAGTTTTATAAAATTCCAATTAATTAAAACCTTCAAAGCTTGTCCATAAAATCTGAAAACTGATAAATGGAATGATTTTACACTAAATTAGAATGTTATTAACAGTTCATTTCAATTATTGTTGTTAATGTTGTGATTTTATTTTACCCCTAAATAAAGGTTTACTAAACTACAAATACTAAACTACAAATGTGGTTAAATGAAGATGTTGACAAAACCATACAACCACAATTGAGTTGCAAATATCAAAACTGAAAAAGTATGATTAGTTTCTAGGTTGCACGCAGAAAATATGTAATTGTTATAGTTATGAACTGCAATTCAGTATAATTGTCAGAATCATACGGCACTACATGTGCCAGTTTTGTGCTGTTGACACTGATATTTGCCCTTTAAAAAATGAACTGGCATTACACTGGCATTTAGTAACATTAACTAGTTGTGTGACAACATCCAAGACACACATCGCATGCAATTAAATACTAATCAGCATATTGATGTTTTCCATTATTAAGCAGACATTTTTTATATTACGTAGATCAGAGAGAAATAAACACATTGTACGTCTGGAGCATGTTTGAAAGTCTATATGTATCTATATGTAACAAGCAAATTAGGTTTTATAGTCTGTGGAATTAATAAAAACATATAGATAAATGTGAGAATTACTGCACTGTTATGTGAAGTGAAGTGAACTGTTGGTGAAAGTTGCATGGCAGATAATGAGTAAAATTAAAAAAAAGAAAATACTTTTTCATGAAAACATATGTCCATTAATATTTTTAAAGGTCAGAAAACCATGACCCACACAAAGCTTCTGAAAAGAACGGAGACAAAAGCGCCACATATTATATAAATACAGAATCAAATTATCACCACATACAATGAAATGTTTATTCCCACACTGTGCGCGATGTCTGTCTAATGAAAAAAACTGCTTGCCATCTATTCCAAAATAAGTAAGAATTAGTTTGAGGGGAAGTATACGTTGTAAATGTTTCTCAACAAGCTTGTGTTTCTTTACAACTAAACACGGTCAGGCAAATTAGAGTAAGAAAGACAAAAGCTCAAACCAATCAAATACAGAAACGTTTAGTAAATAAAAGAAAGCTTTTTTTTGTTTTTTAGCCAACACAGAAAGGCTTTCTTTTACTAAAGCAGAAAGTAACAGAAAGCTATGAAGGCTATCTATCCCCCAATCTGACCTCAGCTTATCCTCAGAACCAAATCTTCTCTAAATTACATAAAAGTGGCTCAAGACAGATATTCTTATCATATCAAACCAAAAGTGCTATACCTAACAGACAGGGAGAAATCGCCCACATTCTTCTTGCTGGGTCGGGCCAGGAAGCTGCCATGGACACCTCGGCTCTTCAAAACGGTCTCTGCGTCTATTCCAGACAGATCTCTGTGGAACCACCTGTTCAACATGTAAATGAGCATATGTTAGAGTCAGACATGCTAGAGATGATAATATAACATTTTATATGAGAGGTCTGACATGAATGGCACAACATACTGTACGTGGATGACTTAACTGCATGCAAGCCAAATATTTCACAAAAATAAGTTTAGTAGGTTTTAAATGATAAAAAAAACAATATGTTGTTCAAAAAAGACAAAATATTTGGACACTTTGTGGCAGTGTAGTGCAATATTAGTGTAAAATATGCATAGTTAATGTGCTAAACTACACCTGTGGTTAGAACACCTGTCTGAACCCTAACTGACATAAAACATCCACATCTTGAATTTTGTTATCTAATGCAACTTTATGGTACTTTATAGGTACACACACGAGTACCTAGAGTATTTGAACACTTTTATAAATGCGCAAATATAATGTAATAATAACGAAGTGATTTAATGCAATTATTTGCGCATATATACACACACACACACACACACACACACACACACACACACACATATATATATATATATAAAAAATGGTATGAAGCACATGCAACAAGAAGCAGCAAACTCTACCAAGGCCTACCAAACCACCAAGTGCATTTGCAGAAATGCACATACACGTGCAGCCAGACATGCATCAGCATATAAATACACCTTGCACCTTGCAGTTATGTATAAAAAATACAAACACTTTGCAAGGCTCAAAGATAAGAGTCTGTGGTGCAAAACACAAGAGTAGCAAAACTGAAAAGGGGAAGATGAGGAGTTGAACAAGATTGGAACAAGAGTGCATGAAGTCTGTCTCAACTTACCGGACCATCTTCCTTTTTCAAATGTTCCTCTTCCAGTCAAAAGGAAAAAAAAAAAGCCAATGCACATTAATATACGTATTAAATATGATACAGGCAAACACAATAATCCAGAGCAGTAAAATACAGACTTCCTCTCTTCGTGTCATACGTCAGGACTCATCCCTCTTTCTATAACCAGTGCAGTAATATCCCTACACATCCAACCACAACCATCATTTGACTAGCGGCTTCATACCTGCCCTCTTTGCTTTTCCTTTCTCTCGAAATGTAAACAGTTTTTCGGTGCTTTGAAGAGCAGGTTGTCCTGACAGTGTATATAAGCCTGTCGTATGTCCCTCCCTCTCTCACTCTCTCATGCACTGTTACAAACTTCTTCCTTCCTTTTTGTGGCTTTTTCATAAAACAGTGAAAGCAAACAAGATGGGTAGAGAAAGATACAGAGATGTCAGATTCATTTCTGTTCTTTTTGTTAAAAACGAATTATCAGACAAACATCCAGCTCACCATGTGAAACTACAAATGTCAAATAGAGGAACTATAGGCAGTGCAAAACAACAATGACAATGAAATGCAAATTACCCTCTCTTACTGCTTCCTCTCTCCAGTGGCTTTCTGAATTTATTTAATCTTTCTTTTGCTCCCTGACTTTCTTCTTTTACGCCTTTTTCCTTGCAGACTGATTTTACAGGCCAGGTGTTATCGAGGCTGACAGTTAAAGTCCATTTGTTTAGTTATACATTGCACTTCCTTGTTTCCAGACCTTCCCCTCACTCTCTCTCACACACACACACACACACACACACACAAATAAACACATGAGGAAGCACAGCAACCTGACATATGTTTTGTGTTGTTAATTGCATAATTTACATTATTTTTTTTACTACATCAAAATGGCCTAAGGTACATATATAAAATAATAACTACCATAATGCACCACAAGGCCAGCATTGTATTCTAAAAATAAATGGTTTTAGTACTAGAGTTATTTAACTAAAATAACCCTGCTTCACACTAACTTTAAAAAAAAATTGGGATCATGACATTCTTTAATGTCTTTAGTGTTGACTTTTGATCAATGTAATGCATCTTTGCTGAATAAAAGTATGAATTTACTGACCCAAAATAAGTACTGACCCAAATAAATAAATGGTTAAAATCTTCACCTGACACAATTTAACATACTTTAAACTAATACGTCATCCAAAAAGGGGGAGAATTTCTGCTTTGCAAAGGTTACTCTCTAGCCTCTAGGTCACAACTATAATATTTGAATACTTGTAAAGTCCAGGATCCAGTTTCATACCACATAACAAAATGTTTTTTCAAAAGCTTTTCTAAGTGACTCTTTCAGAACACAGAACCATATTTACAGACACATAAAAAAAAAAGATATATAATAGTACCTGCAGTGGTGAAGGTGTGTATTTAGGAAGTTAAAGATCAAATATTCTAAAAACCCTAAACACACATTTCTAGAAACACCTTGCAGTTTGACAGGTGATCAAAATAGTGCATCTTCTTTTTTAATATTATATATAAAAGCTCCATGAATCAAAGTAATTTGTAAGTCTGCACTAGCTCAATGACATTTTAATTTAATCATACTTTTAACTCAAAACCCTGAAACCACATTTTAAGGGACCAGCAAAAAGAGGTTACTGGTGGGGGTGAGTTAGATAACAGTTAATTACAGAGTCTGGGCTGGATGTGGTTGGTTGGATTATGATTTGGAGCACAGAGAGTAAGACAGCACTGCAGAACAGAAAAGCCGTCTTGAATCCGATCCTGACATCAACAGGAAGTCCATGAATATGTATGAGGGCATATGTATAAAGAGAAGTTTCGACCAGCATACTGAATCCATCTTCTAAAAAACGCTAATGTATTTATAAAAATAATTCAACCTTTTCAATTTAATCTACACTGACAAAGTAGTAACAATAAGTACCATGGTAAAGCCAATTCCCTTACCTACATTACATGCTTTTGTCCTCTTCAATACGTTGTTGTACACACACGCGCACACAGGTATCCGATGTCCAGTTCTGTGCTTGAATGGAATAGAATTGATCAAACATTGTTTGTGTACCATGCAGATTGATCTAACGAAATGCAAAGGGAAGGCTTAACTAACTAGACTTGCAAGTCTTCTCTGCCCAAAGCATTTGCTCTGATAAGTTATCTGCCTCCACCCAGCCATTTACGTTAATTGTCATAATTTCCCCATCCTGTTTTTTTGTCACTTAACTCACTTGAATTCGACTATTTTTCCCAATCTGATTCAGATTCAAAAATACCTTACACTCTCATAGACAGTTCTGTGAGGTTTCTGTCTTACAAACTGCACAGTAAATTTCCCAGTGTTAAATCAACACTGCTTGGTGTACATATTATGGACCAGTTCCCATATGTACACCAAGCGGTGTTGATTTAACACCGGGAAAATTACTGTGTGGTGTGTATGGGAGACCACATTTTTGCTACTTAGTACGATTCACTCTGCAGAACACATTTGAATACCCAAATGGAATCCATGAATTTATTTTAGGGGATCAATAATGAATTAAAACAAGGTAAAATGTGTCAAAAAGGTGCATAATAACAAGAAAGAAAGAAAAAAATAACTAAAATGTAGCTAAAAATTAAAAGAAAAATGAGCTAAAATATGCAATTAATTAACAAGGAAATAGATAATGGATAATGAGATAATGGGTTTCCTGAACACAGATCAAGTCAAGTCCCTTTCCTGTAGCTCAAATAGTAGAGCATGGCGCTAGCAACGCCAAAATCATGGGTTCAATTCCCAGGGAAAGCAAGAGCTGATAAAATGTAAAAACTGTAACTTGAATGCAATGTAAGTCGCTTTGGATAAAAGCGTCTGCTAAATGCATAAATGTAAAATGTAGTTCCAGAAGAACCACAAACAAATACAATTCTACAATATATGAAATTGATATATATATATAAACTTATAGAAAACTAACTACACCTAAATAAAGAGACAAAACACTGCACGCTTTGTTACCTTTTTATTGCAGGGCTAAAAAAAAAAAACAGAAACATAAGACATAACAACAATAACAGGGTAACAGCGATAATTACAAAGTGAGATATTCAGACCTTCTGAGAAAAATTAGACGTTAAATTAACAGCTGCGTTTGTTTCACCTGTGCTGGGGGCGTTTGTTTTCTCTTGTAGGAAAAAGAAACCTGGACTTATTCTCTAGTTACATTATACACAAGCCAATCAGGAGAGAAAAAGGGGTATAAATGTGGATTCTTAAAGCAGCAGTTCTCATAATGAAAAAAAAAAATCTTGATTATAATATATATATATATTTAATTTAAGGAATGGAAGGTGATTTGATGTCCTTATAGGCGTTGTGACCCTGTCCCAATTGCATTTGTAAAGATTTCAGAACAGTTCTTATGTGTTTTAGAAGGGTAATTCTGCAAAGCCTGCATCAGTGGATTATTACCTTACAGTCTATCTGGCATTATGTCACCAAAGTGTGGGCATTTGGGACAGGGACTGTGTTTACATCAGCATAAACCTTTCACAAGTTGGAAACCACATGATGTTTCAGGATTCAAACAGGCATTTAAAATTTAAGCTTGAAGCATAATTGTGGAAACGCACAAAAACAGTGATTCAACTAGTGTGAATTACGACATAAAACACACCTGAGGAGGAAAGAGTCCCCACTGCAAAGATCCATTCCACACAAGGCAAAAATCTACACCATCTCTTCAACCTTGCCCTGCATTGCCTACAACAGTGCAGAGATGGTGACCTGGAGAACCTGAACTGGATTTACACTGGATAACGATTTGGGTGCTGTGTATTCTAACATACATATGCATCTCTCTGGTCAGCAGGTGTGTGTTCACAGGATTTTTTAAATGGAGAAAGTTGGAATGCCCCTAAATGGAGCTTTACAAGAAATATTAGGGAACCACAGTGTGTGTGTTAGCTAGGAACCGCTCCACTCTTCTTCTGTCCAAACTAGTGCAGGCAGCTGGAACTTATTTCAGATATATATACACAACGCATCTGATCACCTGACCCAGGTGCATGTCTGTATGAGTGTGAGATGATTCCTCATCGTGACTTATGGGAGGTACGAGTGAAAACTTCATCCAGGGGTCATCAGCGTGGCGCCTGCGTCTGTGTGACCTCCGGTCCTCGGCTGGCCAACCGGCTAAGGATGCTTCTTTCCGACATCTGCAGCCGCACAGCGACGGGTGGAATCCGAGCAATAGTTGCCGGGAGCCGGGTAACATCTGCCTTCATGTCGCTGAGTAGCTCCTCCAGTTGTTTGAGAACTGACAGAACGATTTTAAGTAAATGAATTCACTTTAGCCTTTAAACAACATTACTGCAGCTACAGGATGCAATAAGAAAGCCAAATGTGGTAAAACTATGCTGAGACACTAAGTGTGAAGTTTTGTGGCTTTGAGCAGTGCTGTGCTGGAAACACTGTGTTCTGAACTGTTTAGAAGCTTCGGGCATTTTTCTTTCATATTTAATGTATAATTTCATTTTCAAATGATTTTATGGTGCTACGTTCAATTAAAAAAAAAAAAATTTAAATAGTATTATGCAATTATAGCTCAGTAAATAAACAAAACATACATAAATCACTACGTACAAATCCACCAGGAGTGTATTCCAGAAAGCATGGTTAACTTACCGTCAGATAAACCCTGAACTTTCGGTTGATTAACCCCACACCTTGCTTACTCGAGGTATGTGGTTCCAAAAACGCGTCCGGGAGTAAGTTCATTCAACTCAGAGTATGTTCCTGGTTAAGACTCAAGACATTCTCAACAGAGCGACGAATTACTATGGAAACGGACGCTAAGAATAAGCGCGCCGTATTGCTTCTTTCCTCTTCTTCTGTTCAAAGGTCATGTTGGCCTTATGCTTAGTGCATATTGATGGTTTTGCAATCATTTTTATTTTTTTTCCGTTTGATCTTTAATCCTTGAGAATAAGAATTATATTGTTTGTTTGATGCTAATTATATATTAAGTCATATCAGATATGTATTTTTTATTATAGAAATACATTATAGAAAATGCCGATCCATGTGTGAGATGATAATATAAAATGTAATAAATATATAGGCTAATATAATAAATTAAACATTACCTTGTCATAATAGTGTTTTATAATTTATACAGATAACTGTTATATATGCCAATAAAATATAATAACCATATTAGAGCAATATATAGGCAAACCTTATTACTTATATTAGCGCTTTATCATTAAAATAGCACATACATACATATATATATACACATACACATATATATATATAGTAGGCTATATACATAACTGTATTGTAATAATATATAATATTGTGCGCTATCTGTCATGCTCTGATAGTGCTGAAGTGAACTAACCCTGGAACATAACCTGCTCCGGAGCAGGTTATCTTCAGAGAGCAAGTTGCTATGGTTACTTACATACGCTGAAAGTAACCCGCCGATTTTGGAACCGAAAGCTGAGGTTATCCGCTCACTTATCCTCAAACATACCCGGGTATGTCACATAACCTGCTTTCTGGAATACACCCCAGGCCTCTGTAACATGTATTGTCAAATCTAGCCAAGTCAATGCAAAAACACTACATTCAGACTTAGAATGAATTTAACAGGTTATCTCTGGTTTTTTAACAATTACGAAAATATAATGTTGATGCGTCAAGAGGCAGGCGCCAGTGACCTTTTTTTTCTGCAAGTAACAGTCATTTCCAGATTACAATGAGTCCAACGAAAAAGCAAAATGGAATTTGAGTGCTTGATATCCATTGTTAAATTTTTGATTTGAACTTTTTTTTTTTTTTTTTGATTTGGTTTTATACTGGAAAACAAATGAATGAATAATACCTGGATTATTTGCATTCAAGTTCAGTTAAATTTAAATTCAATTTAGATAAAAAAATTCTGATTATCTTTTAAGATCTTGAATAATTTGTGAAAGAAATAGTAAAGTATCTGTGAATAGTTTTTGTCCTGGTGACTAGAAATAATATAGTTATTTTGTATTTCATTTATTTGTGATTTTAGCACACTTCTGCAATGCAAAAGTATGTCCAAAGCTGTGAGGCAAATCATAAATCATATTGTGCCGTATAGAGTTATGGGAGTTATTGTACCTTTGTGTAGAACTGCATTAGCAGGCTTGTTTCCTGACATGGACTCTTTACTGAGGTGCTGGTGTGACTCTGCCAGACACTCCACCTCACTGAAGCGTGTGTTGAGTGCCATGGAGGGGTGAGAGGGGTCCTCTGTCATGTTTAGATACGCAGCACGTCTGAGCTGCTCCTCGATCACCAGAGCCTGTTCCAACAGCTAAAGAGAGACACATAAATTAAGCAGTTGGAAGAAGAGCCATGTAGCTCTGTGTAAACACTGCCGGGCAGTGTGTACGGATTCATAGTATCTGTACATGTCTAACCTTAAACCTGCGAGCGAGAAACTTGTTCTTAATCTCGAGGAAGTTTCCTCTGCTCATCTCTCCCTTAAAGGGCTCATTGAGGATGGCGAACCTCGGGTCATTCTGTACGTCCTGCCAACGTGCGTAACCGTGGCTGATGGTACAGAGGTGAAGGACATAACAGACAGTTTTGGATATTAGATATACTGTAAAATTTCGACACACTTGCCTGAATTTATGTCGCTTATGTTATGATCTTAAATACTTTTTGATTTAAAGGTATATGCTCAAATGCAATAAATCTGCTTTGAAGACATACAGATTATGTATGTATTATTTTCTTAACAAAACTAGAGCTAAATGTTTCCACTAGATTGCTAGTAGAGGATTTGATTTATAGCAAAGTTTTGATTTATTAAACATTTCTTGTCTACTACATAGCTTCGTGACTTTACTATTATTTTAAAATGAAAAATTGTGTCCAAATTTTTGACAGGTAATGTTTTAAATTAAATTAAATTAAATTAAATTAAATTAAATTAAATTAAATTAAATTAAATTAAATTAAATTAAATTAAATTAAATTAAATTAAATTAAATTAAATTAAGGAACTGGTAAATAAAAAATTTAATTGTATGTCTAAACTTTTGACTGGTATTGCATTTTAAATAATACAAACAATGAAAAACTAATATATTAATAAAAAAAATTGTTTTTTAAATAACAAAATAGCATTAATAAATAAATAATAATAATAATAAAAGTACACTAAAACAAGACGCATTCCTTTTAGTGATGCAAGGAAATGTATTGCTGTATCTGCACTGAAAGACACACCGATTATCAAAATGATGGCATTAAGGATACTGTATGATACCAGCCAGCAGCCAGTAGTCATGGCGACGATGCCAGATCTCGTAAGTCTTCTTTGTGACCGTGGCGGCTCTCTCTTCATTCTGCCAGAGAGAGTGAAGCTCTGGAGAGAGAAACAGAGAGTTCATTGATTCAGAATTCACCAGCATGTACACATACACACAGACAGTAAATTCCCAGTGTACCTGTGAAACCTCCGTCAGCGATGTTAAACATGAACCTCTGCTTCACTGCTTTCTTCTTCTCCTCACTCACTCCATCCACTCCTCCACTTGTCTCTTTGGCATTCTCTCCATTTTGCAGCTTAGCAGAGTCCTCTGACTTCACTCCGTCCTTCTCGTCTTTCAGCTCTGTTTGAGGAGAGAGAGAAAGACAGATTATTCATTGTAACAGTTATCCGTGATATAAAGGTGTTATTTGGATTAACACGTACCTTTCTTCTCATCTCTTGCTGGGCTAGTGTCCATTTTTTCTGTCTTCTCTTCAGATTCTTCTGCAATGGAGTAAGACAGTATTGGTGCTGTGTGTGATCAGGGTTACGCAAAATTCAGAATTGAAGAACTGGCTCACTTTCAATTCATGAGAATTTGACAGTTTATGGATTACTTAGAATTTCAGGTCATTTTAATTCTAATTCCTAACATCCAAATTCAAACTGCAATCCTGCATCTGGTTTTGCTACACAGGGGACCTTTACCAGAAGAGTTTATCTGGTCATTTTAAGATAAGTTTTCATGGAGTGGATATGTAGTATACACAAGAAAATAAATTAGTATTTTGGCCATTTTAGGTAGTGCTTAGCACCTCACCTTTGGTTTTAGATGCGTCTACACTGCTTGTGGCATCTGAACTTTCAGCTTTGACATCTGAAGATGCGTTTTCCTTCAATTCAGTGGACTTCTCTTTGTCTCCCTCCTTTTCATTTTCTTCATCTCTGCTTCCTCCATCCTTTTCTGCCGATGGTGAGGTGGTCTCTCTCTCCCTGTCCTTATTCTCCTCTTTCTTTGCTGGACTGGGGGATTTCTCACCTTCATCAGGAATTTCAATGATCTGAGAAAAAAAGAGGGACGTGAAAATGAGAGTTAGAGACAAGAAGAAAGACAAAATGAGACAGGCAGGTGTTTACAAAGGGAAAGTGTTTAAAAATACAGAGAAGAGAAACAGGAAGGTGAAGTGAAAAAATGAGACTGTAAATAACAAGTACCTCATCCTCCTGTCTGGAGCCTTTCGTCTCCTTCTCTCCGTCCCCTTCCAGCTTCTCCTCCACCTCTTTTACGTCATCGCTCTTGGAAAGGTCTTCTGTTTGGATTAAAAAAAAAAAAAAAAAGAGTCAGATTAATGTGTAATGATTGGCCATGCAGAGACACTGGACAAATTATCTGTGAATGAAGAGATAATTTCAAATATGCAAGTTCATAAAAAGGTTGAATTATTTGAAATGATCTGTTTTGTTCATGTTCACTGGACCACATGATTTTTATTGGTCACAACACATGAATTTTGATAGACAATTTCATAATTGGCCCATATGGATCAGTATTATTTGTAGAATTAATTATATATTATAGTATTATAGTATTTATTAGTATTTTGATTTAGCTTCAAGTATAAATTAATATAATTTTGTAATTTTAAATGTCTATATAGCTTTTACCATTGTCTATAGTCTTTTACTATTTATTTTTTAATTTTAATACTATTTTCGGAGTTTTAGTTAACAGTAACAACACTCATATGCACGTGTATACCTGGTGCTGGTGTGTTGGGCTGGGTATCTGCAGGCGTCCCAGTAGAGGGTGTTTTTGGATCTTCTCCCGCTGCAATGGCTGCCGCTCTTTTACTTTCCTCCAGTTCTTTCATCCAGGGCATTGACCACTGACCATTGACATGCTCAAACTCCTGGACCTGTAAGAATTTAAAACAGTCAATCCTATAACAACACCACTGCCATTCACAGAATCAAATAGCTCAGTCCTAACCACTAAAACACTAGCAAGCATAACCTCACGCACCTTCTTGCGGATCAGTGACATTACACCTATGCGTGTGAGAACATGTTGTCGTGACAGTCCTTCCCGTGGAACGCCATCAGCAAATGTTTCTGCCCCGTCTGCGCCTGGCTCACACAGGTGACGCATAAAGAGGGACACGTATGCCCTGAGAAAAAGAGAGAGAGTCCTCAAGTAAATGAGGAAAAAAAATATACCGACAAAAACAAAAATAATAAAAGACGACAAGGACTCCTCTAAGGACAGTCAGACTTACTTGAACTCCTTCTCTGATTTGCCTCGCAGGTCTCTAACGAGCCACTGAGTGGTAAAGGCATCTTGGGGAGGCATCCCATAACGCATCACTGCATTCAGGAAGGCCTTCCTTTGTCGAGCATTGAAGCCCAAAACCTAATGAGGAGTGAGATGTTAACTATCACTGAGTGTGTGGAGGAAATTGCTAAAACAAGCTGAAAAGTAACTGAAGTTGAACCTCAATGTTTCCTCCCACTCTGGCCAGTAAAGGAGGCAGTGGTTTATCTTTATCATTCCTCAAGCCTTTGCGACTTGGTCTTCGGGAGTTAGCTAAAACAAAAAAAGAAGATAGTGTAAATACTAATATATAATAACTGCTTATTCAGATAAGGATGGTTTTACTTTGTTCCTGACCTTCAGATCGCTCATCAAAGTCCTCATCACCCTCCTCTGAAGCAACCGAGTAATCTGATTGGTTATCGGACTGATCATCCTGCCAGTCTGGGGACACAAATGAATGAGGCAATATATTACTGAGCATTTGAGTTTTCTTGACAAGAAAATATTTAATTAAAGGGGACAATACAACCAGGATTCATGCAGACATGTAAAACAAAAGGGTCAAACTTTTGGACACACTGGACTGAATGCGTTTCTCATAATCTTAAAAACACGTTTAAATGCTACAATTTCTTCTATTTTATTCATATACAATGTATACATTGTATGAATTAAATGATTTTATAAATGAACTATTTTAGACATATTAAAGTTTTGCTTTGATGTCACTAACATTTTTTTAGTACATAATATACAACATAATTCCAACATAATGTTTCAGTTTAGTTTTATAAAAGTTAAGAATGGGTAATAATAAAGAATAGGTAGGTGTGTACAAAGTTTTGACCGGTAATGTACATCTAAAAAACCACCACTATAAATGATATATTATAATTGTAATAACTTATAAATATAAATGCATTATTTTAAAAAATATATTAATTTTGAATAAAAAAAATATTACATATATAACAATACACCAGACCTGAGATCACACCATTAAGTTCATATTCATCTATAACAACACTCACAAACATACAGGGAAAGAGCAGTAAAAAAAAGCGTTAAAAGTGCGTCTGTACCCCGTCTACTACCTCTGTCCTCCTGTGAACAGTCGTTGTAGTTGACAGGTTTGCGTGGCCGTTTGCCTTTGCCCAGGTGACGAGCGAGATCTTCCTGCTGCTGCTCATAATGATGGCGCAACAGTTTCTCCCAGTAATCAGGATCTACACTCTCTTCCTGCTTAATGATCTCTCTATCCACATCCTCCTCCTGACAGAGACACACCATATGATCTACATATACATACACACACACAAAGACACCACACACAGTCGCAATCCCACACAAACTCACCTCCTCGTCCTCATCTTTGACCACATACTGGGCCACTTTAAAAGAGCTAAGGTATTCATTCATACTCTGCAGCTCTGTGTCATCTGTTGCATCTTGGTTTCGATCCAACAAACGATCAATCGCCTTGTCATCATAGTGGATCACACTGCTGTCTTCCTCCTTATTGTCACCTGGAGGACAGATTTATTTGATTTAGAAGTGATTTTAGTGTTTACTTTGGCCCCTTCATTTATTGTGTGGATTATTTCCATTAATTTCTGTATTAACTTATTCACCTTATTTATTTTCTGTATTGTCTAGTACTAGAAGTACTTCATATGCATTGGTATTTGGCAGTATTTACTTTTTTTTGCCCAGTGCTCAAGTTTTTTTTTTTTGTATCAGATTTGCTTTTTGTTTTTGTTGGTTTGGTTTTTACTTTACTAAATTTTCTCTGGCCCACCATAAAAAAATATAAATTTTATTTTCAGAAATATATTAAAAAGCCAGAAAACCTACTGCAGCATCAGAATGAAACTCAGATGATTAACATCAGTGCTCAGGAAGGTCATGTGTAGCTTTAAGCTCTAAATAAACTTCAACTGAAAGCAGAACTTCACACCTACACCACAACAGCTTATGTTTGAGGACATTTCTGTAGTTCATGAGATAGTGATTGATACACAAAACATGTCACATACAGATCCTTAACTAAAAACTGTGCATGTGTTACTTAGCCAAAGTTTCACTGCCTTTAAATGTTATTATTATTCTCTTAAATGTTTTATTTTCTGATCTCAAAGCAACATTATGTTCAGAAGATGAAGTGTTCAGAGAAACCTTCTCCAAGCTCGTATTTGAAAAGCTGTTCTGTGCCAAACTTCAAGATGTCATCCAATTCTTGTTTGGACATGGATCCAGCCTTGGAGCCCAGACCAGGTCGCACCACCAGGTGAGTCAACATCATCTTTTTCTTTGCCACCTGAAACACAAGTGTCATGAGATGATTTTTGCTAGTGCTGGTGTTTTATTGTTTTTGTTTTTTGTTTTTTCAACAGTTTTGTATTTGCCTGGGTTTTAAACTACAGTTTCATATCTCACCTGTGTAATTCTCTCCTCCACAGATGCTTTAGTGACAAATCGATAGATCATCACCTTCTTATTCTGACCAATACGATGAGCCCTGCTAAATGCCTGAGAAAGACAACAGGAGAGAGACAGCATCAGAAAGAGTCCACCCACACAGACTCCCTCACAGAGTTGCAGGTGTTTGACAGTTTTAGCATCAGGTATTTTACGGCGCCTCTACCTGGATGTCGTTGTGTGGGTTCCAGTCAGAGTCGTAGATGATGACAGTGTCAGCGGTTGCCAAATTGATGCCCAAACCCCCTGCTCGGGTGGACAAGAGAAAAACAAACTGAGGAGCACCAGGAGCTGCAGTGAGAGAAAAGAGATGGATTTTGTTAAAACAAAACATCCATTAAGTTGCTGTTTTTTCATGGAAATGGGTGGCTTTTCCCCTCTCACCATTGAATCTATCGATGGCTTCCTGCCTCATCCCTCCAGTCACCCCTCCGTCTATCCTTTCATACTTGTAACCCTCATTCTCCAGAAAGTCTTCCAGCAAATCCAACATCTTTGTCATCTACATCCATGCACAAAGCTTTTTTAGTATACTTGAGTATATAGTTGAGTATATTTGTGTACAGTATTTGTGTGTACCTGTGAGAATATAAGCACTCTATGTCCACCCTCCTTCAGTTTTTTCAGCATCTTGCACAGAAGCATCAGTTTCCCAGAAGCCTTTGTGAGGGCACTGCCATCATACATGCCATTGGGCATTTTAGGGGCTTCCTGCAAAATCAGACCCATAACGATAAGATGAAAGTACTGCTGCTATTCATTCAAAACCTAAGAACTGTAAGTTCCCCCATTTCTACTGTTAAATGGTACTGTCCTAGTTGAGAGTGAGTGCGTGGAAGCTCACATTAGCAGCTGTCGGGAAGAGGTAGGGGTGGTTACAGCACTTCTTTAGGTCCATAACCACATTGAGCAGAGACACCTGGTTTCCTCCTCCACGAGTGTTCAGAGCTTCAAAGTTGCGTGTCAAGATGTACTTGTAGTACTTCCTGTTCCAGAAAAACAGAAAGATTGAATCAGAGGCTATTGCCATATAAATGTCATAAATGGCCCATACAACTTTAATTTATACAGACACACTGTGAATAATCAGAATCATCAAACTGTCAGTCATACAGTTTAATGAATCATGCTGTAAATAACAGAGAGGGTGTCCAGCAGGTGGCGTAAATGGGAGACGAATGTACTGAATATTTAGCAGAACACTGACAAACACCAAACATGTTTTGTACTTTTGCATGGGGCTGAGCTCCACTCGCACGATGAGTTCTGTTTTTGAGGGCATGTGTTTGAAGACATCAGCTTTGAGTCTTCTGAGCATGTGTGGACCCAACATGTCGTGCAGTTTCTTTATTTGGTCCTCCTTAGCTATGTCAGCAAATTCTTCCAGAAAACCTTCCAGATTACTGAAACACACACACATTTGGTACTGAACAACAGCAAAAAAGAAAAGAAAAACTGGAACACAAGCATCCTCCTCACACTCACTTATCAAGAACACACACACACACATACTTGAATCTCTCAGGCGTGAGGAAGTTGAGCAGATGGAAGAGCTCCTCCAGGTTGTTCTGTAAAGGTGTGCCTGTCAACAGCAGCTTATGCTGAAGAGGATAGTTATTCAACACACGAAAGAACTGAAAAGAGATAAAAACGAGAGTGAGATTGTGTTAGTTTTACATCAAATACTAATTTAATCATTATATCGAAAGAATAGATCTCTCAGGAATCAAACTTCTGTCATCATCTATTCACTTTAATTATGCTCTAAACCTGTATGACTCTCCATAAAGGATGCAAAAGCACAATAAAAGTACTCCACAAGCTCTGCACTATTTTTCTTCTGATTTCATTTGATAGCTTTATGTGAGGTAAAAGCTAAACATATGTAGTTATAACCTCTAGTGGAGAAGATAACGGCTGAAATCGGATCACTGAGTGAGTGAGCTGAACTAAAGAACCAAATTAGTCAGATTTGTGAATGAATCATTCAAGCTGGTTTTGTGAACCAAAGTGGTTCACAGAAAAAAAAAAATATGATCAGTCAGAATTAATGAAGAAATCAATTAGACAACATTTAAAATGAAACAATAGCCATTTCATTTTTATCAAAATTTAGGACGAAAAAGACATACAGGTTTGGAAAGACAGGAGGGTGATGACAGAATTTTGATTTTTGGATGAACAAATCCTTTTATTAGTAGATATTTTGGTGTGTCACTCATCTGACACATGGAGCTTACCTTTGACTGGTTATTTTTAAGTCTATGGGCTTCATCTACTACAAGACAAGCCCAGTCGATGGAGCCCAGGATGGCTTGATCGATTGTGATCAGCTCATAGGAAGTCAACAGCACATGGAATTTCACAGAAGCCTCTTTCTACACAGATAAAGAGAGATTCAGGAACCACACAATGTAAACAGATAAATCATCAAACCACAAAGCAGATGTGGCACTAATTTACATACATTTACCTAGGTTTAGTGTTATGGTTACTACTGTATCAACTCATCCCCTCCTAACCTCTTTTCCTATGCGTTCCATACCTTCATTTTGGAGGCCTTCTTCCCACCGCGGATGGCGTTGTCCTCAAAGGAGAATTCATTCTCTCGTATGACAGCTCTGCTGTCTTTATCACCCACATAAGTAACCACATACATGTCTGGGGCCCACATCTCAAATTCCCTCTCCCAGTTAATGATGGTGGATAGAGGGGCACTGACCAGGAACGGCCCCTTCGAATGACCCTGAGAGAGACCATTACCAAATGTACTGTATTATAAACTTCAATGCCACATTATAAACAATAGCTTTTATGATAAACATGTCTTCATAGAGACCATTTATACCTCTAAAATCAATTAATCAAACTAAAATAACATAAAAGAATGGAAATACACTACCGTTCAAAGGGTTGAGGTCAGTAAGATTTTTTTTTTTTTTTAAAGAATATAATACTTTTGATCAAAAAATTGATCCAAAGTCACAGTAAACTGATAAAAAAAAAAAAAAAAAAAACCACAGACTTTAAAAAGATTTCTACTGTAACTAAATGCTGTACTTTTGAACTTTTTATTCATCAAACACTCCTTGGAAACAAATGTATCAGAGCTTCTATAAATTAAGCAGCACAACTATTTTAACTGATAATAATTAAAAAAAAAAAATTATTCTTTAGCACAAAATCAGCATATCAGAATGATTTCTGAATGATCAAGAGATGGTGAAGATTTCAGTAATGGCTGCTGAAAATTCAGTTCTGCCATCACAGGAATAAATTACATTTTAAAATAAAAAGAAAAGAACAGTTATTTTAACTTAATAATAATAACGAATAATACCTAGTAAATAATAATACAGTTTATGTTTTATTTTTGATCAAATAAATGCAGCTTTGGTGAGTACAAATGACTTTTTTCCAGAAACTTAAAAAAAAAAATTGGGTTAAAATTTTTAATTCGGCACTACCGACCCAACCTTTTGAGCGGTAGTGCACTTCTAATTTTTTTCTCTGAAACACACCTCTTTGTAGAGTGAGTAGAGGAAGACAGCAGTCTGAACCGTCTTTCCAAGACCCATCTCATCAGCCAGGATGGTGTCTGTTCCCTGAGCCCAAGAAAAACGCAACCAGTTCAGTCCCTCAAGCTGGTATGGGTGAAGCGTGCCACCAGTAGAGTCCAGATAATCCGGCTGCCTATCAAACTTTATAGTGGGCTGAAAGTAAGAGACAGGAAGAACATTAGATAATTGTCAGTCAAAAACCTATGAATATATTTTCTCAAAAACAATCTAAATATGCAATTGTGGCCTTGCTAATAATTATATTAATGGGTACACTTGAGAGAACAGGAAAAAGTGCAAAACATGACAGAGAAAAGAAGCAGGCCTGGTTCAAATTTGCACTGAATAAACCATGGCTCCAACCTAAAAGTGTTCAGTTTTAAAATTCTATCCTAGTCAATAAAGTAGACAAAAATTGAACCAAGCTGTTCTAAGGTTCCTTACATCCACCACAGGATTAACAGGAGGTCTCTCTGTCTTCCTCACTTTCACCTTCTTCATCTTTTTACCTGGTCTGCCCTCCTCTCCGAGCATCAGCTCCCTGACAAACAGAAAAAAAGAAGGTTTGCAGATTAATTTATAACTAGGGGTGGCTTGATACCACTTTTTCAGAACCTATCCCGATCCAATACCAAAAATTTGGAGTATCTGCCGATACTGATATCGATCCGATACCTGGGCAGTTTTTTTTTAATTTTTATACCTCAATGTGTGTTGACCTGATCATGACTTTTTTTGTGTTACACAGAATCTACTAAATATAGACAACTTTATTGTAAAGAAAAACAACAAATGAATGCATATAATTATAATCTATGACAAAGTTACTCTAGAAAAATCATGAGTGCACAATTTTATAAAATCTAAAATTAGTGGGAAAAAACATTTAGTGGGGAGCAAAGAAAAGTGAGTAAGTGTAGAACTAAATCTAAAATGATCATGTAAAATGATATACATTGCTCTATGTATTGTTGTAAAATACATTCATGAAAAACAAGTAATATATTTATATATAAATATATACTGAAAAATTAAAAGACATTTCTTTTAACTGTATAGCACAGTAATGAGGCAGAAACAATTGATAGATAAGACGAACAAGAAAGGCTATTAATAATCTTTAATTGCACAAAAGTAATATGATACGAAAGGCTCCAAATACAGAGAGGCACAAAGCGCTTCTGCGCATCCCGCACCCCTCTCTAGTTCAGTGTTGTGATCTAACTGACACCAACGTGATTTTGAAAACAGCACAAAGATAAAGTCCTGCAAGATAAAGTCATTTTATGCAAAACCATTTATCTTTATTTACAGATCAAGTATATTATTAGGAACATTTAAAAATCTTGCAGAGAGTTTCATCATTTTGACTCGTAACTGAACGCGACACACAGTTTGAATGCTGAATGGAGGACGACAGACAGCAGAAAAGTTATGTGAACTTGACTTAAATATTCATCTGTACCTCACATTAAACTATATAACCGCTTCAGAACACTTGAAATACAATGCACAAAAACTTTATGGTGTTTTATAATGTGTTTGTGGCCTTTGTGGGGCTTAACAATAACAATAATAGTATACGCACAGTATCGGATTTGGATCTGTCTCGTCTGACCGATACCCGATCCGGCAGAAAATGCCAGTATCGGAGCGATACCGATACTGAATATCGGATCTGCGCACTCCTATTTATAACTGCACTCAATATTGTTTCACACTAGTATGCATGTGTGTAAAGTGCTGTAGAGGCTTGTGTGCATGTACCTGTGGTTCCAGTAATGTTGTTTAAATGTCTCATAGTCTGGGATGTCCATGTCTTCAGACTCCCAGGTTGACTGATCATACGCCAAATCTCTCCATTTGATCAGATAGTGAACATTATTCTTCTTATCCACGCTGCCAGAGAGAATGAGAGAATTGAATGCCCAAACAGTTCAGCACATGTCATTCTTCAACAGGCTTCGGCATATTAATGTTCTCACCTGTGGTTTAAGATGCGGTGGATGAAGAGCCACTCTAACTTTACTCCAAACCGCCCATACTGATCCTCTATACGAGCATAGAAGGGATCTTTATTCTTTCTCTTGCAGCTCTTATCCTCATCTCCTTCCGCACCCATCTCTAGATTGGGGGGCTCCTCCATATCGGTCTTCCGCTGGTAGTTACGGAACATTACCTGACAGTTCAGCTCCAACTGTGACAAGAAAGAAAAAGACAAATTATTAAGTGATTTTACTAATACACACCCGCGGAAACAAAAATGCATGAATTATTGTGCATATATTGTGCTTTAGTATATGAATGTGTAACTACTTTTAAGTCCTTGCATTAAAAGAAGGAATGCACAATATAATGGAACCACATCAGCTATTAAGAGGTTTTTTTTTAAAATAACTAGTGTACGTCAATATTGGAAATTAAACTGCATACTCATTTTCTTCTATTTTTACACTTACGGCATGTTACGTTCACTTAAACTTAATATTCAAAAACACTAATAATTTAAATGTAATCTTTAGCCAATTTCAAAATAAATATACATTTTTCACACTGTACATTATAATGTAGTGATGCCTAAATTTATTTTTAAAACCATTGATTTATTATTTATTAGTTCATTTTTATCACTTATTTAGACAAAAATATATAGAATTTTGATTTTGGTGCATTCCTACTTACAAGAAAGTGTGTGTTTTTATTTGTGTGTCACCTGTAGTTCCTGGACCCATGAACAGTGCCAATAAGACATGTTGCTCCACTTCACAAAGAACTCTCTCTCCTTCCGACCAATCATAGGAGGAGGATCTGGAGCATCGGCTGGAAGGTCTGCAGGACGTGGCACGGGCATAGGGGGAGGGGCTTCACCCCAGCGCCAGGCCAGGACTTTCTGGACTTTGCCCTTTAGTGGAAGACTCTGCAAAAACAAAGACATTATATTCCATGTTTTTCAAAATTAGACCATAATATTCAACTAATTTAAATAATGGGATTAATCAATTAATCTTTCATATTTCAACACTGGCATCTCTGAAAACAAAACCTCAAGAAAACCTAATCCAAAGGATAGGACTATCACACTATATTATTCCTCTCACCAGGCAGCGTGGGCAGATCCACTCTCCGTTGGGGATGTCTGGCAGAGGAGGGTTGAGACAGTGTAAGTGATAGGATGAGGGGCATGTGTCACAGCACAGCAGCTCTCCTCCATCCTTACACACCCGACAAAACTCCATATGATGATCGTCCTCCTCTTCTACCTCTCCATCATCTCTCCTTCCATCATCATTCTCCTCTTCACCCTCAGAACTCTCCTCACGAGCCTCCCATTGAATTCCCTCCTTCTCCTGAGAGAGAGACATAAATAATGCATAATCAACAGAAACTTCAGTCATTAAATATCAATGGTAGAGAAACAGTGCATATACACACAGAATGTAGATTTAACTCGATGAGCCCACAGCAGCTCAAGGAAAGGCCAGACATTGATTCTGAACACGTTTATATGTACGTACGCAGTGGGGGCAGCTCCATGTGCCCTCTGGAGCTCTCTCCATGTCAGGATCTAGACACACCATGTGATAGGCTCTCGGACAGGTGTCACACAGAATGATCTCACCACCCTGCTGACACACCTCACAGTAGTCCTGATGATCAGTCTCATAGCCATCAGCATCCTCATCCACTACGAAAGAGAAGGAGGGTTTATAAAAAATGTAAATAGCTGGAAAATGGCCAAAAAGTAGTATAGTGTGTTCATTAAAGTGTGTGTGTTCAGTAGACTGAACAGAGTAATCTGAGTTGTGCTGTTTTTGACTCACGCTTCTTCTTCTTGGAGCTCTTGGATTTTTTAGTCTTGGAGCGGCTGCTCCGACTGTTGGATCCATCACTTATGGAGAAACTGTCAAAATCGCTCTCACCATCATCATCCTCACCGCTCTGAGAGAAGGAACCATGGGTGAAGGGGTGCAAAACAAGTTGGTGATGTTAGCCATAAAAATAAGGAATAATTTTAAATTCACTACTGTTAAACAGTTTAGGGTTTGTACATTTTTTGAAAGGATTCTCTTAATGCTTACCAAAGCAATTATTTATCCATTTATTTGATCAAATATAGTAAAACATAATATCAAATAAATGTTTTCTATTTTAATATGGTTTAAAATGTAATTTATTTCTAAGATGACAAAGCTGAATTTTCAGCAGCCATTACTCCAGTCTTCAGTGTTTCACGATCCTTTAGGGATCATTCTAATATGCTGATTTGCTGCTCAAGTATCATTTCTTATTGTTATTAAATGTTGAAAACTGCAAAACATTTCTCTGGTAACAGTGATACATTTTTCAGGATTCTTTGATGAATAGAAACTTTAAAAGAACATTTATTGAAAATCTTTTGTAACATTATAAATTAACTGTCCTTTTAACTGTGAATTCACTGTCAATTTAATGCATGATTGCTGAATAAAAGCATTAATTTCATTAAAAAAAACAACAACAAAAAACTTACTCATCCCAAACTGTTGAACAGCAGTATATATATAATTAATTAATATAATAGTGATACATTAACTAATAATATAAATATTAATAATAATGTATAGTTTAGCTCATTTAGATTATGTTGCAGAAATATACGCAAGCAGAATAGACATACAGATGAACGTTTTCTCTTGAAATTTCCCAGTTTAATCTTGAGTGGAGCCACTTTCTTCGCTTTGGACTTTTTGTCCTGGGGCTTTGGAGTGGACTTGGTCTTTCTACGTGCATTTGGGCCTAGATAAGATATATAAATGACACAAAAATGTTTTAGTAGATTAAAAAAAACACACATAATTAACTCACCTTTGGGCCCCCTGAAATTCCTTATTTTTTCTGTTAATTATTTCTGATCCTGACATTTTATTTTCCAATCAAATCTCATATATTTAATCCACATTCCTCTCTCTCTCTCTCTCTCTCTCTCCTCTGACCTTTGCCCTCTTTGGTCTTGGCTTTTCGCAGGGGGACCGCTGGGGGCTGCTGGGATGGGGGTGGTGCAGCAGGAGCTGCTGTTAATGTGGGTGCGGCCATGGGTGCAGCCCCTCCTCCATCCACCCTGGTCACCATACTCTCCACTGCAGCAGCTACGTTGGCAGCTGCCAGGGCTGCGTTGGCACTCGCTGAGCCTCGCATGGGATTATTAGTGCTGAACTCTCGCCATTTAGCCCCCAAAACCATCATCATCTTAGACACAGCGATCTTAGGGTTCTTAGCAGCTATTAAAGGTCTAAACAGGAAGAGGGAGAGAAAAATATTTTAGATGAGTCAACAGAGTAAAATAACCATAGGATATTATAAAGATGTTTACATAAGGAGATAACAGAAATGGGACAAAAACAGATCGCTGTACTACCTGACAAACTGACTGAAAGCTTTGTAATTGGTGAGAGAGTTGTAGTCCTCCTGGGTAAAGGTGTAGTCGATGTCTTTCATTCCCCAGTCTGCTAATAGCTGAGAGGAAGATTTGGGCTCCTGTGAAAGAAGAACAGAGGATGACAGGTGAATAACACTAGAAAATCCAATCATTCATATATATATATATATATATACACAGTATCTCACAGAAGTGAGTACACCCCTCACATTTTTGTAAATATTTTATTATATCTTTTCATGTGACGACACTGAAGAAATGACACTTTGCTACAATGTAAAGTAGTGAGTGTACAGCTTGTATAACAGTGTAAATTTGCTGTCCCCTCAAAATAACTCAACACACAGCCATTAATGTCTAAACCGCTGGCCACAAAAGTGAGTACACCCCAAAGTGAAAATGTCCAAATTGGGCCCAATTAGCCATTTTCTCTCCCCGGTGTCATGTGACTTGTTAGTGTTATAAGGTCTCAGGTGTGAATGGGGAGCAGGTGTGTTAAATTTGGTGTTATCGCTCTCACTCTCTCATACTGGTCACTGGAAGTTCAACATGGCACCTCATGGCAAAGAACTCTCTGAGGATCTGAAAAAAAGAATTGTTGCTCGACATAAAGATGGTGTAGGCTATAAGAAGATTTCCAAGACCCTGAAACTGAGCTGCAGCACGGTGGCCAAGACCATACAGCGGTTTAACAGGACAGGTTCCACTCCGAACAGGCCTCACCATGGTCGACCAAAGAAGTTGAGTGCACATGCTCAGCGTCATATCCAGAGGTTGTGTTTGGCAAATAGACATATGAGTGCTGCCAGCATTGCTGCAGAGGTTGAAGGGGTGGGGGGTCAGCCTGTCAGTGCCCAGACCATACGCCGCACACTGCATCAAATCGGTCTGCATGGCTGTCATCCCAGAAGGAAGCCTCTTCTAAAGATGATGCACAAGAAAGCCCACAAACAGTTTGCTGAAGACAAGCAGACTAAGGACATGGATTACTGTCCTGTGGTCTGATGAGACCAAGATAAACTTATTTGGTTCAGATGGTGTCAAGCGTGCGTGGTGGCAACCAGGTGAGGAGTACAAAGACAAGTGTGTCTTGCCTACAGTCAAGCATGGTGGTGGGAGTGTCATGGTCTGGGGCTGCATGAGTGCTGCCGGCACTGGGGAGCTACAGTTCATTGAGGGAACCATGAATGCCAACATGTACTGTGACATACTGAAGCAGAGCATGATTCCCTCCCTTCGGAGACTGGGCCGCAGGGCAGTATTCCAACATAACGACCCCAAACACATCTCCAAGACGACCACTGCCTTGCTAAAAAAGCTGAGGGTAAAGATGATGGACTGGCCAAGCATGTCTCCAGACCTAAACCCAATTGAGCATCTGTGGGGCATCCTCAAACGGAAGGTGGAGGAGCACAAGGTCTCTAACATCCACCAGCTCTGTGATGTCATCATGGAGGAGTGGAAGAGGACTCCAGTGGCAACCTGTGGAGCTCTGGTGAACTCCATGCCCAAGAGGGTTAAGGCAGTGCTGGAAAATAATGGTGGCCACACAAAATATTGACACTTTGGGCCCAATTTGGACATTTTCACTTAGGGGTGTACTCACTTTTATGGCCAGCGGTTTAGACATTAATGGCTGTGTGTTGAGTTATTTTGAGGGGACAGCAAATTTACACTGTTATACAAGCTGTACACTCACTACTTTACATTGTAACAAAGTGCCATTTCTTCAGTGTTGTCACATGAAAAGATATAATAAAATATTTACAAAAATGTGAGGGGTGTACTCACTTCTGTGAGATACTGTAAATTTTATATATATATACATACACATACACACAAACATCATGTGACTTGAACCTTTATCCAAAAACATACACTACTGTTCAAAAGATTGGGGGCAGTAATTATTATTATTATTTTTTTTTTTTTAAAGAAAATACACTTTTATTCAGCAAAAGTAATTTATAATTAAAATTACAATATTACAAAACATTTCTATTTCAAATAAATCCTGTTCTTTTTTGAACCTCAAAAAATGCATCACGGTTTCCACAAAAAATAATAAGAGACTTCTTTAAAAAAAAAACATTTAAAAATCTTAACAACCCCAAATTTTTGAATGGTAGTGTACCAACAGAAGGAAAATGAAAAATATAAGAAGCACTGATAAAAACTTTACAAACAAAACTGAAAATCTATATTTGTTGTGGCAACAACGTAGACAGTGAAAGCATAGACAAGGCTCAATATCGGTATCAGACTTTTCCAGGAACTTTAACTGATTGTTAAAGCATAAGTCACAAAAAAAATCTAAATAATTAAATAATAATAACAATATATCTTGTGCACAAATATCTTTCAGGCATGAGAAATTGTATTTTAAATCCTCTGCAACTGTTTTTTTATTTATTTTTTTTTTTGTAAATGCAGTGTTTTTATTTATGTATTTGCAGTTATCAGATAACCCTCATGTGACATTGACGTTTTTAGTTGTCCCAAGGTTTTAATATCAAAACTGGGATAAACAATGACCACCCATTGGCTAACCCTTACCTGACCGTCATCATCATCATCATCATCATCTTCCTCCACAGGCTCTGGGTCTTTACGTTTGCTTTTTCCTCCAGATGAGCCACCAGCCTTTTCTCCAGCTGAACCTCCCTTCTTTCTCTCCTTGGAGGAGCTGGATCTCTTTTTCTTCTTCTTGCTTGGGGCATAGTCACTCCCTTCACTCTCAGAGCGCATCACTCTGTCCCCCTCGTCTTCCTCACCTTCTACCATTCGGATTGCTTCCATGACTTCAGGAGAGCTGACAGGAACATCCTAGACCACAATAACCAGCCAAGGAGAGATGATAATATCAGATAAACTCAGGGAAGAACCTTTCAGTTCAATGCTTGTTTATGTAAACATGTTTAACAGTGACGGTAATGGAAAATGATGATTGATGTGACACTGCAGCATTGATATCAGACATACAATGTTTTTGAAAGAAGTTCTTATGCTCACTAAGGCTGCATTTATTTGATCAAAATTTAAAGCTGCAGTCCGTAACTTCTTTGGGTTAAAAATCACCCGAAATCAATATTTGAGCAAGTACATAATCAGCCAGTATTCAAAACTATCACCTTACTTTAGCCCGATTCACAACGGTTAGCTTATAATAATGTTTTCTAATTTGAGTGGTATGGGTAGGTTTCCGCAGGAAATTCGAGCATGGCACTGCATCATTACGTCACATCTGTAAACATGTCCCGGCTAGTAGGCTATCGCATGTGAGGATCTTGCAGGTGACGGATCGTTTATAGCCTTTTCCCACAGCAGCTGGAATAATTAAATGTATCAATTTGATGGCGGATTGTAATCCAGAAAGGATTATGTGTTTATGAAACGCATGTGAATGAAATTAAATTATATTCCAGTTTGAAATGTGCTTCTGATTACCGATAGCCTGGGATTACACATGATTTGTATTTTAAAGAAAACCAGTTGAAGGGAGCATAGTTCGCTTTTTGGGTTAAAAGAATTTCTTAACATGAAATTCGAATGGTATGACAATTAGATATTAAGCCCTATTCAGGACGGGACTAGTTTTCTAAACTACGTTTGAGTTTTGATTCTTATCACCTGACGTCTGCGATTTTCATGTACCAATTCGGACAGGACTAATATCTCCGTGCATTGCGTATAGTCATTCGGATTGATTACCATTAGTATAAATCACACAAATACCATGGTGATGCTAAATGGCTAGTATAGCAAAACCATGTTAATGTGTGGTTACTTTAGTTGTTTATTTGTAGTAAACCTGCGTTTACTGTCTTAACAGTTTACATGATCTGGTTCTTGATTTTATTATTGTTATTTTGCAAATATTTCAAGCGTGCGTGCGGTAAGAGTGTCTACGGTAATTCACGTTGGCCAAAACACACAAGGAAACGCATTGTGAAAAAAAATATCACCGGCAATCACAGACATCGCATTCGGATGGGATTAGTTTTCTCAGAGGATCACTGAGTTTGCTGAAAAACAGTAGGTAATTTGCTCTGGAATTATTACAGAGGTTGTGTGAGAAAACACAAACATGGCAGATTCGGACAGGATTAAAATCACTAAGTATGTCTGTGAAACACAAATTTCTCTAACGACCCCCTGTAAAACTAGTCCCGTCCAAATAGGGCTTTAGACTGTACAAAAATTGAAATCTACACGGTAATACACACTATACTCATTATCACGCAATGCTGATGTTGTTAACATTAATAATAATTTGCACGGTTAGATGTGATATGAGCTAACCGATCGTTTGATTTAATTACCATTGGTAGCGTGATTTATTGTAATTCTTTTTTCTTCAGTTGGGCAGAACAAACGTGGCAGATTTGTTACCTGCTTGTTCAGATGGCAATATATGCCATGGTGAAAATTCTTATTTGGGTCATATATTCAAAGACGTAGGCTAGAACCTGTGATTCCTGAGTACAGTATCCACACCTGTGCAGTGAGGGACTGCCACAAATTCACCTCAAACCATTAGATTCATCCACACTGGAGCCGTGCCGGAACACCGGATCACAACCCCGCGCACGGAAGATAATTCCGCACAGAGCTGCAATTCCAGGTTTTCAAACAGAGATGGCGACAAAGAGGCAACATTTACGGACTGCAGCTTTAAAGGAACACTCCACTTTTTTTGGAAATAGGCTCATTCTCCAACTCCCCCAGAGTTAATAAGTTGAGTTTTACCGTTTTTGAATCCATTCAGCCGATTTCCGGAACTGGCGATAGCACTTTTAGAATAGCTTAGCATAGATCATTGAATCCGATTAGACCAGTAGCATCGCGTTCAAATATGACCAAAGAGTTTCGATATTTGTCCTATTTAAAACTCGACTCTTCTGTAGTTATATCGTGTACTAAGACCGGCGGAAAATTAAAAGTTGCGATTTTCTAGGCTGATATGATTAAGAACTATACTCTCATTCCGGCGTAATAATCAAGGAACTTTGCTGCCGTACCATGGCCGTGCAGTGATATTACGCAGCGCCTGAAAGTAGTCCCCAGCTGGGTACCTGGTTATAATATAGCTGGGGACTGCTTTCAGGCACCACGAATATCACTGCGCCATGTGCGGCAGCAAAGTTCCTTGATTATTACGCCGGAATGAGAGTATAGTTCTAGCCAAATCGGCCTAGAAAATCGCAACTTTTAATTTTCCGCCGGTCTTAGTACACGATATAACTACAGAAGAGTCAAGTTTTAAATAGGACAAATATCGAAACTCTTTGGTCATATTTGAACGCGATGCTACTGGTCTAATCGGATTCAATGATCTATGCTAAAAGTGCTATCGCCAGACCCGGAGATCGGCTGAATGGATTCAAAACGGTAAAACTCAATTTATTAACTCTGGGGGAGTTGGAGAATGAGCCTATTTCCAAAAAAAGTGGAGTGTTCCTTTAAGTAAAAACAGTAATAGGCTATTGTAAAAATTATTTACATTCAAAATAACTGTATTAATTTTTAAAAAATCGAATTTGTTCCTGTGATGGTAATCTCAAATTTCAGCAGCCATTACTTCAGTCTTTAGTGTCACATGATTATTGAGAAATCATTCTTATATGCTGATTTGGTGCTCAAGAAACATTTCCTATTATTATCAATGTTGAAAACAATTGTGCTGCTTAATATTTTTGTGAAAGTCATGATACTTTTAAAAATTCTTTGATAAAAAGTAAAAATAAATTGCACCATTTATTTGAAACTGAAATTAATTGTGAATTTTGGTCAATGTAATGCATCACTACTGAATAATGGTATTATTTAATTTCTTTCAAAAAATTAAAAATTCAATTTGACTGACCCCAAACTTTGAACGGAAGTATCTAGCTATATACCTATATACAGCAGCTATTCAGACCCTAAAGGTGCCCCACTAACCTCTCTGAGGAGTTTCTGTCGTTTACTGCTCCTGCTTTCACGGCATTTCTTTGCTTTCTTCTTCTTTTTGGATTTGGGAGTTTCTGCCTCTGATATTGGTTCATCGGCATCATCTGTCCAAAACACAAGACACACAGCATGCATCAAACATGAACAATTAAAGCTGAACAATCTCAATTTTTATTTTCTGTCATTCCTATCCTTCCTGAACTGATACAGTACTTTTAATTCAACTTTATGACCCATACGTCTTGAATACAATGACTAAAAGGTAACATCACATCAATTTAGATTTTTTTTATCAGAGCTTAAAGCCTTCAGAATACATTATTTTTGTGCATTCCTGCCTCAAGATGCGAGTCTACTGTCCAAATATGTCAGCAGCAGTGAAACTAGGGCATAAGGCTCTTGCTTTTGAAATCATTCATTTATTACAAGCTCTCTGCTGATAGGCTGCGCTAGCAACGCCATTACCGAGGGCGGCCAGAAGAGGAAAGCAAAACAAATGGGTTTGACACACAATGCTAACGATATTGCGCACGGTATGATCGCTGAGGTAGAAAAACAAGCATTTATTTCGCTCTTAAGATACTAAAGATCAGTAACAAATAGATGTATCTTTCATTTTAACGTCTGCTGCTGACCAGTGATACAGGAAGTGATTTGACTTTTGTATACAGCTTTCCGCTACTGCATCATAAACTAAAGATTGGGCTTTAACGTTACATACAGGCGTTTGATGCAGTAACACGTGGCTCACCAGCTCGAGCAAAATATATAAACATTAAACCTAGCAGCGTTCTCCTTACAGAAATTACGATTTGTTTAGAAGAACTCTGACATGTCAGCAGTTAATTTGCTTGTTTAGGCTCATTTGGGGAGGTTATATAACATGATGTGGTTAATGAGGGTCCTGACAGGACAGCTAAACCTTACCATCTCTCATGGGTCCAAAATGGTCCCTGTCGTCTTCACTCCCCGACATATTCCCGTCTGGACGCTTGATAAAATAGAAATGACAATATTTTGGTTTGGTTTTTAGCAGCACCCAATGCTGACAGAAAGAGATAAACAAGTAACAGGGGAGGCTAACAGTGTTGAATTGAATTAAGATCAATTAACGCTTGTGACATTTCATAACTACAACATCATACAGCCTGTAGTGTTAAAAAGAGTTTGACGTAATGTTAGTCGTGTCATTTCGGCTTTTTTCGTAAACTTTCTCGCTCGGTCCGAGCGAAAGACGCCTCAACTTAGCTGTCAATCAAGTTAGCAAAGCTAGCAAACATAGTCAAGTGATCCGGCTGCAAGGAAAATGGCAGCCGGCTGGATGAGTTGAGTTAAAGCGCTTATCTGCCTTCGTTTCTGGTTGGATTCGTGTCTTAAAAACTTTCCTCCATGAAAAAAATAACACGCGGAGGTCGCGAAGCCCCCGACAAACACCACACGGCGCTTTATAACGCGGTGTCTCACAGTTGTAAGTTACCAGTAATTTTAGATAGCCTATGTTTGTTTATTTCCTGTTTCATGCTTTAAAAACTCGCCGAGAAACGCAAATTTATTTGTACGAAACGTTACATATATTTTTTTAACGCAGGCGGTTGGAGGTGGGTGGGAGGAATTGACTTACAGGTCAGTCCAAGGTGTAGATACTCGGCGGTATGATCAGCTTTAGTCTGACGCGAAAGCTGCAGGTTACTACCTATCACTGAAAAACAAAAAGAAGCTCTGAAAAGGTGTAAATCTTTGGGAGACGTCGTCCACTCTTCTCCCCTTTCCCCAGCGTCAGTGATCAGAAGCGAACATCCTCATACACACAAAGAAATCAGGGGGGGTAGAGACATCCCATAATAATCCTAGGCACGCTCCCCCCTCCCTACAACACTCACTCAACTCTGCATAGTTACCTCGCAACCTACAGACCATAATAGTCATCTCCCCCTCGCTCACAGTACCAGCAAGTACACACTGCCTTCCCCTTTCTTAGTCCCTGCCCCCTTAGCAACCACGTTGCTATGGAGACACTGCCCCCTCCCGCCCTCTCCGGCATCCCATAATAGTCATAAGCAGGCCGCTCTGACATCCCATAATAAACACAACTCCTAAAAGAGAGGGAAGGAAAAAAAACAACACCAGTCACATGGTCTCCAGGGAAACCCCAGGCCGCTGGCGACAGACCATAATAATCTACGGCTGTCTGTCCACCTGGCTGGGTTTTTGGTGTACGAGTGACAAAAAGCGCATATGAGCACCTGGTTGGAAGTCGACTAACAAGTAGTGCACTTCAGGGATCTGTCAAACGCCACGCATCTACAAGAGTGACACTTCACAGTTTCAGAGGTGATGAAATGTCAAGGTGCAACAGTTCTTCTTTTTAATCCCATATCAGACCGAAGTCTGAGAACTGACTTCTGTAATAAGTCTGTGGACAGCGGTGTAACAAAAACACTAACTCTTATGAATCAGATCAGCCGTGTCAATCCTGAAATAGACTCTCTGAACTCCAGTGACTTTACAACAGGTCAATGCGGCTTCACATAGACTGAATGACACGCAGAAGTTATGTTTATGTGATCAACTCAAGCGTCACAGGTTTAGTTTTGGGCGAGTAGATCTATTTAAAGCAACAATAAAAAGTTAGGATATACATATTTAGCAGTCAATTCTGTTTATATTTATACTGTACACTGTTTCTCATGAGAGGAACTTGCCAGTCACATAGACAAATGCTGCTGAAATGCGTGTAGGATTTTATTGCATCTCCTGCTTTTGCCCAAATGTAATAGAGCTGAGTGTAATCCCAGTGTTTGAGTAAATGTAATTAGTTACTGTGCTTAAGTATCTTTTTTCGCAACTTTGTACTTGGACTGAGTATCGAAGATATTAGCAGCTTTTACTCTCTACTGACTACATTTTTCAATACGTATGTACTCTTACTCCACTGCATTTGTAATTACTCATTACATTTTGCATTGCATCAGACTTTTTCTGCAGCAGTTTATTTCTGCTACAAAAGAAAAAATATTACCACGCAGGGTGTTGACAGCAGATCTTGTGAGTTTTGTCATTATGCAACTCGCACTTTACATGAATGTGAGTGCATTAGCAGCTGCTGAATCGCAGATGTTTCATATGAGATGAGGACATAGCTGCAGCCAGTGATAAGGGCCAAAACCAGCACGTCCAGTGCAAGTAGGCTTTGACTGTTTCATTTTACTTAATATTATTAGATTTTTTCTGTTATATTGAAGAGACCATATTTACTTACACCGTTTTTGACCATATGAGCTTAACTAAGACTTGTTTGCAAATGTTTACGTGTTTGTAGATGTTTAAGAGGCTGTTGTGTCGTCCTTGATTTATTGCAAAATTGAGACAGGAATTGATTTCTATTTTAGAAAATAAATGTCAGCTGTTTCTTGTTTTTCACTGTTATGTGTCTTAGGTGGTGTTGAGGCCTACAGCATCTTTTATCCTTCATCCTGAAACACATGAGACTGATATCGACAACAACAATCAGGCATGTCATCCTGGTAGAACTTATGAACTGTAAAGTTTCAGAAAAGAAGAAACCGTGCATGTTGTCAGGATAAAACACCTGGAAATTCAGATTTGTCACACACACACACACACACACACATAGCCTGAGAGTTCATTTACAAAAACAGACAACTCCATTTTTAGAAATGCTCATGTGTTTTTTATCCAGAATTCCAAATAATATCAATCAAACTGCAGTTGGGTTGTTTTGATTTAATAATAATAACTACAAAAAATACATCTAACTAACACAATAAAACACAATAAAGCATGATAACACAACAAAAAACATGATTTATAAAAATTAATAAAAACTGAGTTATCTGTTTTTGCAATTAAACTCTTCATATATATGTGTGTGTGTGTGTGTGTAGTAACTGATTACATGTAATCTAGATTACGTAATCAGATTCCAAAAATTATGTTAATTACATTTTAAAATGCTCATAATCAGATTACAGTTACTTTTTTATGGATTACATGATTACATATTATTTGCACAATGGCAGTAAATTATTCATAATTTATTGATTCTCCCTAATTCTTTTTTCTCTTTAAAATTTTTCCTCTTTAAAAATACTACTATGTCAAACCATTTAGCTTGGACTATGTTCACAAATGTTGTGTGCATATATTTACAAACCTTGCTTCTGAATTTAAGGAGGAAAAAAGCATCTCTCAAGATATTAGACCATATATGAAACAAATAATTGTGCAAGTTACTAGTGTTGTATATCTGTGAAACACTATGTCTTCATCATGTCCCGTGACGTTCTGGAAGTCTGGACAAAAATATTTCAAACCTTCAGACTCTGGACATGTTCTCTTTGCTTTGTTTAATGGTAGGTTTAAAACAAATTTGATTAAAAAAGTAATCTAAAAAGTAGTCGGACTACATTTTAAAAAAAATAGTAATCTAGATTGTTACTAACAGTTTTCATCATGTAATCTGTAATTAGTAATTCACTACAATTTGTAAGAAATCTACACAGCTCTTTGTGTATAATTACATGTACAGATATCATATACATATAATTACTGTATGTAATTAATTACAAGAATCATGACATTATGGTCTGGCTAATGAAGGGCTTCTTTAAAGAACCCTAAAGGTTAAGCAGAAGGTCACTGAATTCACTGGACAGTTTGTTCATTCAGATCTTGTATCTGAGAAACTGCAGTCTAATGAATGCTACAAATGAGTCTTTTTCCTTTGTCTTTGATAAGTGGCAGAGGAGAGATATTTCTAAGCTTTTTTTTATTGTAGCCTATGTCCTATCCACCTTTGACAAAGGTCTCTGTTTTTCACATCACGGTGCATCTCTCCTGTACAGCAGTAGAAATGCATCAGTGCTTGAGGTGTATGTCCCCCCAACACAGACACACACACACACTCTTATGCACACCCTTCTGCTTAAAGTAGATCAGTCACCATGGTGATTGGGGGTTGTTAGGTGTAGCTCACAGTCACCAATCATGGCAGACTGTTAAGGGAGGTGGTGGTGGTGGGGTATGTTCACCCTGCAGCCCCCAGCCCCCACCACCACACTCACTCCCATCCCATAATATTCTCCTGAAGATCAGAGGAATGTTGACACTGCGGACACAGTTAAAACGATGCGTCTGTCTGCATGTGCTACTATAAATGCTTGTTTCAGGTGATAACCAATACCAATCCTGCAACAAGCACAAATATTTTAGCATCACCTTCCTCATATTAAAGGAGCAGTGAGGACATCCAGTGGTGAGATGTATGGATGAGACAGTGAATTGCATCAATTGCAAACAAAGAACATGGACATTTCACTTTAGGTCCTGTGGATGAGTTACTGCCATCTTAATTTCAAATCAACAAGACTCAGCAATGCTGTACAGAAAGTCATTCTGGCATTCATTCAGTTCTTACAGAACACTGACTGAATGTGTGTAGTTTATGGAATATTGGGTTGGATGGGAGGGATCGCCAGATTGGAGGGCTGTCATTTCTATCCCATAATATTCTCTCAGTGGTCTGCAGTAAACCAGTGCAAGCGTCCCAGAATGAGGTCAACAAGCCATCCAATAATAATCACTGTGTGCTGTCATGTTGTGTTCTAATGCATGTTATAACAGCGCACACACACTCTCTCACACACACACACACACACACACACACACACACACACACACACACACACACACACACACAGAGACATATAAATGAATTTAGCATTTAGCAGATGCTTACAAACTTACAA
Source organism: Onychostoma macrolepis (assembly GCF_012432095.1). NCBI lineage: Eukaryota > Metazoa > Chordata > Actinopteri > Cypriniformes > Cyprinidae > Onychostoma > Onychostoma macrolepis. The sequence continues at coordinate 13,389,550 of NC_081170.1, read as the reverse complement.
ATGAGGACTATAAAAATATAGAAGCAATCAAAACCAACAAAAGAGTCTCGGTTAGTAGTTTCGGTTAGTACACATACATACATACATACAATAAAATATGTAGAATTTGTGCATATATAATATATATGTATACATGCAAATTATTTACAAATTATATATTTCATTTTAATTCGAAATGAATATACCAACAAATAATGTTAATAAGAATAATATATTAATACATAATATGATATAATAAATTATATGATTATATTTATAATTATATTTGCTGATGAAAAATTCATTAAAATGGTTTATTATATAATTTATATTACATTATTTAATTATTATATATACAGATTAATTTATAAACATACAAATATGTAGATTGATTGAACTATTAATTGTTTAAAAATTTATAGAAATGAATTTTTAATATACACACACATATACAGTATATATGTACATTTGTATTTATATTTATATGCACACGCACATGCACACAAATTATTATAATAATTATTATGTATACAAATTATTAATTGTATAATATTAACATTAAAATATATAGATTAATGTTTAATAGTTTTGAACAAACACACACAAACACAAAAACTGGTCTCTATATTTATATATATTTATAATAAAATAATACAATTTAATATTCTCAAATAATTTATAAATAACATTTAAACAGGCTCGTATAACCCCACTTCTTAAAAAACCCACTCTTAACCCAACTCTTTCAGGGAACTATAGACCGGTTTCCCCTTCTACCTTTCATTGCAAAAACACTTGAATGAGTTGTGTTCAACCAAGTCTCTGTCTTTCTCACACAGAACAACCTCCTGGACAGCAACCAATCTGGCTTCAGAAGTGGACATTTGACCGAAACTGCCTTGCTCTCAGTTGTTGAAGCCCTAAGACTTGCAAGAGCGGCTTCCAAGTCTTCATTACTTATCTTGCTGGATCTGTCTGCTGCTTTTGATACGGCCAACCACCAGATCCTCCTGTCAACCCTATTGGGAAAGGGCATCTCATGAACCGCACTCCAGTGGTTTGAGTCTTACCTCTCAGATAAGTCCTTCAAGGAATCTTGGAGAGGTGAGGTATCCAAGTCGCAACAGCTACTGGGGTGCCTCAGGGCTCAGTTCTTGGACCACTTCTCTTTTCTGTCTACATGGCATCACTAGGTTCTGTCATTCAGAAACATGGTTTTTCATATCACTGCTATGCTGATGACACTCAACTCTTCCTCTCATTCCATCCTGATGATCCGACGATAGCTGCTTGCATCTCAGCAGGTCTAACAGACATTTCTTGCTGGATGAAGGACCATCACCTTCAACTCAACCTGGCTAAGACAGAACTGCTTGTGGTTTCAACAAACCCATCACTTCATCACAATTTCACCTTCCAGTTAGGCTCATCAACCATAACTTCTTCAAAAACAGCCAGAAACCTTGGAGCTGTGATTGATGATAAGCTGACTTTCTCAGACCACATTGCTAAAACTGCCCGGTCTTGCAGATTTGCATTATACGATATTAAGAAGATCAGGCCCTTTCACTCTGAACATTCAACACAACTCCTCGTTCAAGCTCTTGTTCTCTCCAGACTTGATATTGCAATGCTCTCTTGGCAGGTCTTCCAGCCAATTCCATCAAACCTCTACAATTAACTCAAAATGGTGCTGCAAGATTAATCTTTAATGAGCCGAAAAGAAGGCATGTCACGCCTCTGTTCATCAATTTGCACTGGCTACCAATAGCTGCATTAAATTCAAGGCATTAATGTTTGCCTACAGAACCACCACTGGTTCTGCACCCCTTTACCTAAATTCATTACTTCAGACTTATGTGCCCTCTAGAAGCTTGCGTTCTGCAAGTGAACGGTGCATTATTGGGTCATCCCAAAGAGGCACAAAATCACTTTCACAGACTTTTTCATAAACTGTTCCCATCTGGTGGAATGACCTGCCCAACTCAATCCGAGCAGCTGAATCCTTACCCATCTTCAAGAAACGGCTAATAACTCATCTCTTCCATCTTTATTTGACCCTCTAACTCTAGCACTCTCTAACTCACTCTCTATTCTAATTTTATTTAATCTATCTGTCTTCTTTTATTTTAAAAAATACACATTTGACCCTCCATCAATTGCATATTTATTCTCTAGCTTTTCTTGTAAAACTAACACTAGCTTTCTTTTTTTCTATTCTATCTACTCGTTTTCTTTAAAAAAAAATAAATTAAAAAAAAGTGTTTTTATGTGTTTATGTGTACTTGTAATAGCACTTGCATGTTGTTGCTCTTTTGTTGGTTTTGATTGCTTCTAATGTCCTCATTTGTAAGTCGCTTTGGATAAAAGCGTCTGTTAAATGACTAAATGTAAATGTAAATGTAAATAATGTAATTGAGAGTCCAGCGCAGGTATTCACCTGAACCCATGTTAAATAACACAAAACAGCCACTGTGACATCTCAAATGAGAGTGTAAAACAGATTCTGACAGATGGGACACTTGATTTAAAAAGAAGAGATTTTATTTACGAGCAAGGGCTGAGCGGATGGAGAGATGAGGAGAAGAGAGGCGCCGGACATGACATGGGGGTGCAGGTCACCATGGCGTTGCTGGGGGAGATGGTGCAAGACGTCACTGCGAGGGACGGCAGGACACAAAGAGAGAATACGACGAAAAGAGGGGTGAAAAAGTGCAAGGGAGGGGAGAAATAGGGGCACTGCTCAAATGGAGAGAAAGGCAGTGAATCTGTAAGAGAGCACAGTTATTTATTTGCTTGCTGAGGTGCAGGAGAGTTCAGCAGTAAAACAGAGCTAGAGGTGTATTTAAGTAAATAAATGGTTCTGTAACATTTTCACAAGATCTACAACTATAGAGATATATCTAAGAGATTAAATGATGTGTAGCTTATGTAATTATGTTAGGTCTGAAATTTCTGAATATTTAGGACAACAACAAAAATGTATTATTGCAGATAAAAAAGCACTTTAATTATATAATTAAGTCTGAAATTTCTGAATGTTTAGCATAAAAATTTATAAAAACAATTTTATGCAGATATTAAACATTTTAAAAAAAAGTTAATGCTAGATTTTATAAATGAAAAGAGTAAATGCTTATAAGAAAAAGAAAATGTTTCATTATATTGAGCCACAAAAGCTAAATGCATTTAAAAATGTATTAATATTTTACATTTTATAACAACATACATTCCATAAAAATATTTAAGAAAAATGCAAAATGCCATTTGTTTTAAAGAAATTTATAAATTATGTTTCTAAGGTTTAAAATAATTTAGAGAGACAGAGAGATTGCTAAAAAATTTAGACAAATATTTACACTTTCTGTTTATTGATGTCAAATGTTAGTGAAAATGTCCATAGTTATGTGTATAAGTAATTGCTCAGAATTTTTCTGGTTGTTTTTAGTTCACCCATAAATAAAAATTCTGGTATTATTTACTCACCCTCAAGTTACCAAAATCCTGTATGAGTTTCCTTCTTCTGTATAAAAGAAGATATTTTGAAGAATGTTGGTAACCAAACAGTTGACGGTAGCCATTGACTTCCATAGTATGGGAAAAAAAACATGGTAGTCAAAGGCTACCATCAACTGTTTGATTACCAACATTCTTCAAAATATCTTCCTTTGTGTTCAACAGTAGAAAGAAACTCAAACAGCTTTGGAACAAGTGGAAGATGAGTAAATGATGGCAGAATTTTCATTTTTGGGTGAACTTTCCCTTTAAATGTCCAAGTACTTTTCGAGGGCCACAGTAGATCCATGAAATCCAAGATCTTGTCCTAATGCTCTCTCGCTCTCTCACACTCTCTCTCTCTCTTTCTGGTGATTTATTTGCCTCAGTTCTAATATTTGTCAGCACTGTGTTTTCTCCTCCTTGTCTAAATGTCATCCCTTCTTCGAAGACAATATGGAGAGAGAGAAAAAGAGGGAGCAGGGCAGAGAGAGGAAAGAAAAGGGGGAGGGGGACACTCGTAAAAAGAGCAACAAAAGTTTGGGAAAATTAAACATTAGGTAAGACACGTTCACACAGGCCCATTTCAGGACAGGTCCGAGCACCCTTCCCCTGCTGTTCTATCTATCAGGTTATTTATTGTTACGGCACATATTTCTCCGTCAATTTCCGCTGGCATTCAAGCGCAACTCTTTTGTGAGAGTCTCAGGATTTAAGGGCAACATATTCTGATGCAGCCTACACTGATACTAGGTAACAGATGCTCAAGTCACATGCATTGACAAAAGGAATTCCCTCCCTCCCTCCCTCTCTCTCTCTCTCTCTCACTTACTCACAGATGTATGCATTTAGACAGCAATTTGGCACTCGACTTTTGGTCACTTGCCCTCTTTTTGACGCACAACACAAATACAAACACACAGTCGAGCATGTTAGCATTTGTATAATCCCACGAGTCGAAGGCACCATCCTGCGGGACTCATTAAGCAGAGGTCACGTATTACGTCCTGAGTAAATTGGACAATGAGTGCAAGCTCATCCCTCAATGTTAATGTACTATGTCCGAAACCTTCACCCCTCCCCTCCCTGCAGTCTCCGACCCTCCCACCCTTTATCCATCCTTCCTTTATAACCCCGCAACCATCACTTCATCCACACTTAAGTTTTTTTTTACCTTTGGATTTGCTCATTTTGGCGGACAAATTGGATTACTGGCAACTTTTTTCCCCACATATACTGATACAGATTGGAAGGAAATGGAAGTGCTTTGTTAGGATAAGAATAATATATTTTTTATTTAGTTGGGACAAGGAATCACTTTGTTAGAGAATCTAAGAAAATGGGATATCATAAAGGGCTTCTGATCATTTATCTATATAATTAATACATTTGTTTTCCTTGTCCTGATTTTTTTATTTAACCAACAAGATATTGAGAGAGAGATTTATTTCTTTTTGTTATAGATGACAATGTCATAAGATGAATATCTCTCTCTGCGTGACAATAAGATTACAACTTAGAGGCATTTTATCTTCAAAACATAAGTGGAATTAATGGAAATTGTTACAATAGATCAAGCTGATGATATATTGGGCTAATTAGCCGATTTGAAACTTAATTTCAGCAGTTCGTCAACAGGAATATTTTGGATCCTTTTGGACCTCTAAGTGGTAAAAACTTATGTTTTACCTTTTGCAGTGATTGACAGATTTATTTATTAGATCATATTTATTATATTAGAAATATCACATTTAAAACCTCTCTTTAATCTTTACATTTGAATTTCTTGCATTGCCCTTGTTTAGAGTGTATTTTGCAAATTTAAACAACAAAAATACATAAATATATTCTGATGCCATATGTCATAATCTGTAAAAATGTAATTGCTATTATACCGTCATGCATATGCATTAAGTAAAGATTAAGTATGAGCAGTTCAAGTAATTGCCAATTAATTTTATAACATAATAGAAAATTATATCACGCAATAATGTAAAAATTAATTTCATGTCTATTGATTTTGACAGATATGAGGGGAACAACCCCAACGTAACAGGCACAGCTGTAAGACTGAAAGAAACAAGAGTTGATCACTAATTCAGAGACAGACAGGTAGTCAGACAGACAGGCAATCTGATGCCAACGGTGTCCTCCGTGACTCTCACGGGACGACTCCTCCTGCTGTTGCTATGGGCACCCCACCTCACCATGGCAAGCAACTGGCTGTAAGTTGACTTGTGTGAAAGCGTTTGTTTGTTATGCCTTAACTTGTAAAAGATGGTGGCATTCTCTCTCACACAATTTAATCTAACTCTATTTGTTGCCTCTTGTTGCCTGCTGTTTTCAATTTACCTACAAAATGTTGTCCATTTATTTATGTGTATGTAGTGATGTATTCTCCATGTTCTTTACTGTGCTGTATTGTCTCTGTAGTTCTCTGGCACGTCTGCCACGCTCGCGTCCTGTGTCTGGTGCAGAACCATGTGGCCGTCTGAGGGGGTTGACACCAGGCCAAGTCGGGGTGTGCCGGGCACGGGGGGAGGTCATGGAGTCCGTGCGAAAGGCTGCAGAGATGGTCATTGAGGAGGTGAGAGAGGCTGAAACACAATGACAATTTTGTAAACATACAGTGCTGACATTCATTTATTCAAGGACATGATGGTAAAGAATCATGTCAAAAATGTTTATACAGAAATCTCCTGTCAGCAAGATGAATTCCTTGCGTATGTAAACACACTTGGCAATAAAGCTCTTTCTGGATCTGATTGTGGCTACAAACAAAGTACTGTACATTTCTATTGTTATTGTCCCAATAAAAAATATAGTTCACTGAACAACACACCACTTTTGTTCTCTCTCTCTTGCTTGTGACAACTAGCCCCGGTCACCTTTTAGTCCACAAATACTTTTAGGCTGGAAATGAGCTATAACCTTTAAGGTTAAACAGTTGCATATCTACATATATAAACTCTGACTTACAGCTATTTGTTTGGTTTTAACTACTGCAGTGTCAACACCAGTTTCGAAACCGGCGCTGGAACTGTTCCACCACCCCTCGCGGGATCAATATTTTTGGACGAGTCATGAACCAAGGTTACAACGATATGCTTTCACAACATACAGTATCAGAACATATTGAATTATGTCATTATTTTACGCTACAATTTTGAATATAATCTTACTGTCATGGCTCAAGTATGGGCTATAATGAAATAAAAGTGTTTAATTTCAAGCTTTTTATTTATTTTTATTTCATTTCATTTAGAAGACAAATTATTTCATTGGTTTGCTGCTCAATGACTGGTCAAATATTTAACCAGTAGGGACCCTCAGAAAATATGGGCAAAAATAAAAAATACAAAAAGATAAACGCTGATATATTTTTTTCTCTTTACTAAGTATTGTTTTTATTGAAGAAAATACAGTTATTGGTGTTCTTGATTTATTTAATGTATCAACACTTGAAAACAAGCCAGTTTTCATAATAACAGCAATGATACTAAAAATATAGGCCTATATATGAAGAACATCAAATATTGTGTTGGACAGTTTAAGTCATAAAGCTTGAGAACCACAGTTCCAGAATATTGTAACTACTGATTATTAATAACAGACCACTTTCCAACATTCGTCAACCTTACATTAATCTCACAAAACACAATCAATATTGTCAACACTGAAAGACAACTTAGTTTAGTCAAAGACTAGTCCACTTGTGTGCTGTCTTCAGGCACCCGTGAGGCGGCTTTTGTCCATGCTCTCTCATCAGCAGCAGTTGCTGTGGCTGTGACTCGGGGCTGTAGCAGGGGAGAACTGGAGAGGTGCGGCTGTGACCGAAAGGTCAGGGGGGTCAGTCCCGAAGGTGCGTAGTAAGACACATCAATAACCAATGATTCACACTGATTAAAAAAAAAAAAAACTTATGCCAAACATAAGCCTCTCACTCACCCTTAGGTTTCCAGTGGTCAGGTTGCTCTGATAATCTGTCCTACGGCGTTGCATTCTCTCAGACCTTTGTGGATGAGCCAGAGAGAGCTAAAGGCATGTCGTCAGGGCGGCCACTAATGAACATTCACAATAATGAGGCAGGACGGAAGGCAAGTGAGATGTTTCGCTTATTGATATTAAAACTCATCGTCAACTGCATATTGTTTTCATGGTTTTCTCTATCTTTGTTCAGGCGATCCTCCATAACATGCAGGTTGAGTGTAAGTGTCATGGTGTTTCGGGGTCCTGTGAGCTCAGAACTTGCTGGAAGGTCATGCCTCCGTTCCGCCGGGTCGGTGCTGTGCTGAAAGAACGTTTTGATGGGGCCACAGAGGTATGTTACAATGGCTCTGTTTCAAAAACTACTTCTGCCTACATCTAAGGCAGAATTCTAACAGAGATGCAACCTCATAAGTGACTGATTTGGAACCAAGTTTGCCACAGACGTCCTGAAAAGTGAAGCCAAAACGTTTCGAACGCCCCCTGGTGGCTGGCTGCAAAATAGGTCATAAACCCACCCTCTCCATGTAAACAAATGGGACTTGCCCCAAAAAAAAAAAATAAACAAAAATTCTAATTATACTTCAAATACATTTTTCCAAAAATGGTTTCTTACATTTTACGTAGTTCTTATCAAACTGATGTATGTTCAAGTGTTTGTTTTTCTGAGTTTGGTTTTAGTTGGTGCTGGAAAAACAGGGTGTGGTTCAGTAGCCTTGATAGTTCATTCCTATTCATTTTTCCCAAAGGAATCTTTTAAAAAGTATTTGTTAGAGAGTTATAAGCCATAAACCAAGCCTACAAGGTGAATCACGAAACTACAAATTTTGATTTGAAGCAAATAAGTATCTGAAAATAAGACAAAAAGACAAAGGTACAAGACTATGTAGTTAATAGATTTAATGAGAGAAAGAACTACAATCCCATAAAGCACTGTGAATGACAGTCGGATAAAAAGGTAGAAATATTCAACTAGTGTTTTAAAATTAACTATAGGTATAGAAATTATATATTTTATGATTATTGCAGAAAATTTATGTAGCCTGAGAGCATAGGGAAAATTACTCGTTTGCAGTATGTTACACGAGTGGGTGGCGCAAAATTTTCGAGTCTGTCCAATTTTCTTGTGCGATTCAACAATTAGTGGATATTTCTCTGCAGAATCATGGGTAACAATTTTTCACCATGAATTCCAATGTTGAATATGGTTAATTAAAAAACGAAAAGTTGAAAAATGTGGGTTGTCTCCACCAAACAACACCACGTAGCACTTACTGTAGATACAATAGTCTTTTTTTAATCAATGTTTCTAAGCACTGAATGTAATCCACCATCTTTGATGGGTTTTGGAGCTTGTCGCAATGCATTATGGGACTGCATTCTCTGCAAAGGATACAAGCATTGCTGCATTAGAATTTCATCATTGTAGAGTTGTTGAAGGCAGCATAAATACGTGTATCTAAGGTCAAGGGTCATGGCTATACTTTCTGCTTAGGTACGGCTGACACGTGTGGGCTCTCGGACAGCTCTCCTTCCACGGGACCCCCAAGTGAAGCCACCAGCTGCACGGGACTTGGTTTACCTAGCCCCTTCACCAGATTTCTGCCGCTTGGATCCAGACAATGGCATTCCTGGCACTGCAGGACGACGTTGTAATGGTAAACGTGTAAAAACTAGACACAAAATAATCTTTGATATTGTATATAATTTCTAATGATTAATTCTCTAATCATTCCCTGGTTTTGTGTGTTAATTTATCACTCTTAACTTAACCTTGTTCCACGTCCTAGGAACCTCACGGTTGGCACCAGACGGATGTGAACTGTTATGTTGTGGCCCAGGTTTTCGAGCAGGCCGGGCTGAGGTGGTCCAGCGCTGCTCCTGTAAGTTCTCCTGGTGCTGTTCAGTTCGCTGCCAGCAGTGTAAGAACACAGTGCTCATACACACCTGCCGAGAATGAGACGTACCTGGAAAAACTGCGCAACCACACCAGAAGCACCTCATCTCATGCCAGCCTGCATTAATGCCCACATGATGAAAAACAAACCAGCTCCATTTAAAACATTCTGCATCATGTCTCCTATTTGGTGACTTTAAAGTTCTTTCAGATGTGACATTACATTATGTAATTATTTTAATCTTCAATTGCACTTTTGCTAAAAAGGAACATGCAGACGCTATTACATTTCTTAAATGCTACAAAACCATTAACTAACATGCTCAGACAACGCTCTTTAAGCTGAGATTAACCTCTGAATAATAGCAGAAGAATAATGTTAGTTTAGTTTGAGGCCTTAGCATTTAATTCTAGAGTCTCTCTCCCTGTTTACTGTATTTATGAATTTCTTTTCAGTTTTGCTGATTGTGTTTATTTATTTGACTTCATCATGCCAGTGTGGCATTATCTCTGGATGGAAAGTTCCACCTGCAAACTCTGCAGCTTTAGCTGTTTTGTTTCAGCTTGTCCTATTGCATAGAGGCTCATTTATTGCCATTATCTCATTTTTATAATCTATATGGCCTAAAATAAAGTTGTTTGACATCCATGTGGAAAGATGTGTTTGTTAATTATGGATTGACACATTTTTAATTAATAAATTAAATTCAAAATTTTGGGCTCAGTAGGATTTAAAAAAAATGTCTTAAAAGTCTCTTAGGGTCACCAGAACTGCATTTACACAATCAAAAACAACTTTTGCAGCTAAAACACATTTATATATTTTTAAAAGTCATTTATTACTGTGGTGGCAAAGCTGAATTTTCAGCATCATTACAGTGTCACATAATCCTTCAGAAATCGTTCTAAAATTCTGATTTGGTGCTGGAGAAACATTTATTGGTAATAGTAAAAATAGTTGTGCTGCTTAATATTTTGTGGAATTTTTGTGCAAGACGCTTTAATAAAAGCGCTATATAAATGCTTCATTCATTCATTCATTCATTAATAAATATTAAGCTCAAAAGAACAGAAACTTTTTGTAACATTTTAAATTACTTCACTGTCACTTTTGATGAATTTACAGATCCTTCCTGAATAAAAGTATTAAGTTTCTTGAGGAAAAAATAATAAAAATATCTTACTGACCCCCAAACTTTTGAACAGCAGCATGCGTGGCACACACTAAAAAAAAATCATGTAATCTAAAAAAAAAAAATACAGGATAGAAATACAGCTGTGTGTCAGTCGCACCGCTTTTATTACAAATATAGTGAGATTCCAAACACCGCAGAACTTGACTAAGAAAAGGCCACATTTCAAACCATCATCATTATCATTCTCGGTTATCCTCCTTTTTATTCACACGACTGTTAAGATCGGTTATTCAAAATATTACATTTCAAATTGTTATTTTATTAATAAATCACAATCAGATGGTACTCTAGCAAAAAAAATAAAAAAAATAAAATAAAAAGTCATTTAAAAAAAAAACTCAAATGTCACCACTATTCATTCACCCAAGAGTAAAACAGTAATACATTTAATACATCATACTCGGTCAAAATAAAAAGAGAAAAAATAAAATAAAAAATAAAAAAAATAAAATTCAGTTTTCTAATGGCCAGCAGAAGGCACTGCATGGCTCGAGAGTAAATGCACTTAAGAGAGATTCTAGGAGCATGAACCACAGAAGAAGAGAACAGTCTGGCTCATACAGGAAGAAACAAATGCTTGTGAACTAAAATCCATTGCCTCCCACTCAAGTCCCAAACTCTCTTATAAACCATATAACACAGGTCACTCAGGAGGGGGTGTGGCCATAGTGTGTAATTTCTATGGCCATAACACTCTGATCCAACATTAAAATTGCAAAAATATCTAAAATTGTTATTGTTTATTTTTGTATATGTTCTGTTTCAATGCCACTGTCAGTGATTAGAGCTAATTATATGCCCAAACCAATCACGTTAGCTTGCTTTTGTGCCAGATCAAGTCCAGTACATATAAACAACAGTATGTGAACCACATGTAAAACAGAACCTGCCTACAGCTGTCATGCGAGTCCAGCATCTAGAACTGGCAAAACTGCAACATTAAAAACTGGAAAACGGACCCCATAACAACACTAAAAGGCAAATTTGTCAAGAATAGCTTTTGTGCCTATTGCAATATTGCGACGTGGCGAAAATGCTCAACTGAGGAGATTCAAGAAAGCTGAAATCAGCTTCTGTACGCACACTATCCACAGGTTACAGAGCAAATAGCTGAGCCCTGCAGAAGTGTTCATCAGAGCAGTCAGCATGTTCGGCTTTACACTTTATGAAATGTGCTGTTTATAGACATTGTGTGCTAACCATTCTTGTGCGGCTTAGAGAAAAGCATGTGTCAGAGACAAACCCACGTTTGTCCAGCAAAAGCATTTCAAAAAATAATTTTGGATGGCGATCAGAAACCTGAAGCATATAATCTCATGTATTTGTGCCACTTTGTCACACTTTTTTTTGGATTGATTACATGTAACTGACACTTAAAGCATTAAAGTGAATCTATATGTTGTTCAGCAAGACATCACATGCATAAAGTGCGCCTAAATCTTTTTTTTTTTATCGTTATGTTCTTTATTTGCAGGGGTGCTATTGGTTCCAGGGTTCTCTAATTTCTTCTGTTGTTCTAGAAACATTTATAAAAGGCACAGTGTGCATTTGTTTGCAATACCATTTTTGTTGCCAAATTTTTGTTCCCATAATTTTTCCCAATTATAACTCTCTGCACTCCAAACCCCAAGCCCTACCAACCTTAAAAAAAACCCACCAGAATGTTTCTTTTTCTTTGCCTCTCTTGTTGGAGTGAGTGCATCACCCACTGCTTGTGTTCCTACAAAAGGACGCAGCGCTTCTTGGGTTTGGTCTCCGGAGGTTCAAGGGCGGCGAGTATCGCCTCGTCGAATACATTCTTCAGGCCTCTCTGTAAGAAAGAGATCATAAAATGTCATTTGCAGTGGGTCATGTGAGTGATGATAAGTGAGTAGAGCTGTTATGTCATCACGGGTGTGCGCGGCTGCTCTTTTAACCTGTGTGAGGGCGGAGCACTCCACGTATTTGACAGCTCTGAGGTCTCTGGCCAGCTTCTCCCCACTCTCGGGTGATATGGGGCGCTGCTTGTTTTTGGCAAGTTTTTCCACAGTGTTACTGTCATCCCTCAGGTCAACCTGAGTGCCCACCAGAAGGAATGGAGTGCGTGGACAGTGGTGAGAGATCTCTGGTACCCACTTAGAGAAAGAGAGAGGAGAAAAGAACTGGTAAGACAGTGCCTAGAAAGCTATTCAAAGGGCAATCAGAACAAACAACTTGCAATTTAAACCCATTTCCGAGTTAATATATATGACAAGAAAGAAATTTTCAAATTTAAAATTAAAATGACTTTAAAATATACATAGCATATAAAGAAATATGCTACAGTACAAGTTCAGTAAGTTTTTATTAATTAATACTTTCTTTCCACAAGGAAGCAAATGATTAAAAGTGACAAACATTTATAATGTTACAATGTTCTATTTCAAATAAAGGTTGTTCTTGTGAACTTTCTATTCATCAAATAATAACATCAAACATAATATAACTGCATCCTTGGTGAGCATTTTTCAAAAACCAAACTTTTGAATGGTAGTGTGTGTGTGCAAAACTGTGCATACTAGAAATAATAATAAACCTCATAAATTACTCAAAAAATAACGAATGGCCCTTGTGGGGCCATTACATTTTGAACTTGAATTCTCTGTACTGTCTTTATCTTACAAATTAATCTGTGCTGCCTATTTTCACATACATTTTCTGTTTCAGTTCCATACTCCAAAAATGGTAAAAAGGTCCTCCACGTTAGACAATATTAAACAGTTTATTAAGCATTTTATTGCTTAAAAAAACAGCTTCTTAAGGAGACTGTGAAGTGATACAGGAAACATGAAACTAGCACCACTGTGCAGGAAATCAGTTCCTTAAATAGACTGTAAAACCGCAGACTGTAAAAAAACAAAACAAACAAAAAAAAAGGCAGAGAATGCTGCAATTGATCAATCATAACTAGCTAAGTAAAAATCTTAATTTAAAAGTATATATTTACACTTTAAATCTAAATAGAAAACCACTGACAAATATGCAACTGAAAGAACGTTACAAAAATACAGCATTTCTCCAGAAATCTGATATTTCTCAGTAATGAATGTGCTTTTCATGTACGCTTTTGATCAGTTTAAATACATCTCAGGTCTATTCACATGAGTTCCATTCTCCAAGTCCAGCAGGAAAATCAGGTAATGCTAAAGAGTGCTTTAGTGACACTAAACAACATGTGACGTCAGTGTCATCCAACTAAAGCCTGACTGTATGAAACATATAATGCTGTTAAAGCAAGTATCGATACCGTAAAGTATCTGTACATGAAACTATACCATAGATATGGCATTGAAATGCTAAATCGTGACAGTTTAGTATACTATCAATAACAAATGTCAATAAACCTATCAGAGAAAGGTGGTTCTTTCAGGTTTTGATTTCCCAAACTGTGAGACCAGGAAGAAAGCAGAAAGTATTTGATGAAAAACTACCTTCTCTTTCACATTCTCAAAGGAGGAAGGAGAAACAACAGAGAAGCAAACAAGGAAGACGTCTGTCTGTGGATAGCTGAGAGGCCGAAGTCTGTCGTAGTCTTCCTGACCTGAGAAAACAAGAACAGACGCAATTCATTACCACCTCTCTTCAGCTCCGAGAGTCATTCGAGATGAACACAACAGCTAAAACTGAAGAGAAATCCAATGCATCTTAAAATAAAACCGCTACAGATAATTATAAATTAATGTACACAATGTTTAAAAGTTTAGTGTCAATAAAAATTTGAAGTGGTTTTGAAAATAAGTGTCTTATGCCAACCAAGGTGAATTTATTTGATCAAAAATACAGTAATACTTTAAGTATTTAGTAATACTTATTTTAAGATATTTATTTAAAACATTATTCATTAAAACATTAATAATAATGTTAAGACAGCTTCTTAATATTTTTGTGGACACGATACATTTTTTACAGGATTATCTGAATAGAATGGTGAAAAAAAGAGCATTTATTTGAAATATGCATGCTTACTGAATAAAAGTATTAATTTCTTGAAAGAAAATAAAACTTACTGACCCTAAACTTTTAAACGGCAGTGTATCAACGAACATGGTGGAATTTAGTGCTGTGTTCGATACGACAATGTATCGTCACAGAGATTTGAGATATTTCGATATTGTGGCACGTGTGCAGCAGTGGACTGCGCTTAATTTGATCACCGTTTAAAGCGCCCCTATTATGTGTTATGAAAGGTTCATATTTTGGTTTTAGGAGTCCCCAACAACAGGTTGACTTGCATGCAAGGTCAAAAAAACACTTTTTCATTGTCATATAATATGCATTTATTTTTACCTTATTTGCTCAATGACTCCCAAACAATTAGTTTAACGATTCATTTTTCCAAACCCCTCCTTTGTGTAACGCTAATTTGCGGTGATTGGTGTGATTGGTCGATTTCATTTCCATTTTATCATGCCTGTAATGCCTGATAAAGCAGCATTTGTGAGTGCAGTGCTACTTTGTGTACAGCCGTTTCCGGGGAAACCGATATATTATCACTCCACTAGTGACACATAGTGGCAAAGAATGAATTTGCATTTTTCATTCAGACCAACGCAAAAATTGACTGATGGTCAAGTTTTCCCAGGTCTGCACACGCAACAAGTAGGCGGGCAATATGCTAATGTTTCATGCTGACGTCAACATGAAACGGCTTGGGATTCGTTTTAAAAACGACTCGTTTCAATGATTCAGAGTCGACTCTTTTGAGAGAGAATAATTTTATACACGGTGCTCTTTCAGATTTAAAACTTTGCAGGATGTTTTCATTCACTTAGAGCTGTGTTACACACTGCATGAAAGGTACATTTTCAAAAATCCATAATAGGGGCACTTTAAAATGGAGTAGAAAAGTGAGAGGTTTCTAAAAAAAAATAATGAATAGAGCATAATATATAGGCTACAAGAAGGTTTAATCTGGCTGCAGAGGAACACAACTGGGTTGCCTGATATAATGAGACGTAATCCCCGAAACGGAAATATCTGCTAAGGACGTGTTCACACTTGGCGTCTTTTTTGACAAGAAAAAGTTGACAAGATCGCTTTAGTAAAATAAAAAGCTGGCAGCGTTTGGTTTACAAATAGCAGTCGAGGGCGTCTTTTGTTGCTATAACAACAGCTGCAACAGTGGCCTATCGCTGTGTGTGGCAGAAATGTTGAGAAAAAGTAAAAAGTTGGCTCTTGCGTTACCTTTTGAAGTTAATGGGGAGGAGAATGTCAGTTCACAACAATGTTTGTGGGTGTGCACATTATAAGGGAAGGAAACAGTATGGTGCTTATAACAATTTAGTCCAGGTT